>NC_067123.1:813569-920684 GCF_021347895.1 Acanthochromis polyacanthus
TTACTGTTGTTGAAGGTTGTCTGTGCATGAACAACTGGCAACAATTCAAACCATTCTCCATCACAACTACGAGCCCTGCTGTCTGATCCTCTTCTCTCTGTATGACAACCTGCACCCAGATACACCAAGAAACAACACAGAGCTACACAGGGTTTGTGGAGAGACGTCCCACATACAGCAGACACATAGGACCTTTGGCTAACACATCCTTCATAGATATTTATCCTTGAGCAGAAGAAGCAGTCTATTACAGAAATGCAGAATGTGTTCAAACTGTGACAATAATCATATAAAGTTGCTCTTGTACCTGTGGCTATAGTGTTTCTCTGTGTAGAATTATGACCATAAAGTAACAGCTATATGTTGTTTCTTTTCCAGAGTTACATTGTGGGTGAAACTATGAGTTATTAACATTTAGAGTGAGTTGTTGAGATCAGATGTTTGAACAAGAAAAGTTGTTTGTAGATTAACTGTTTTAATTCAATAATAAACAGCTTATCAATAATATAGATTTATAAGTTGCAGAAATGGAGAATGTTGCAGCTCTGTTCTTATTTCTGTCCTCATGTTTCAGTCTCTGGTGACTGTGATTCAGTAGAGGCTCCGTCATCTGATGCAGGGTGAGATGTGACCACCTTCAAAGTCACCGACAGTTTCAGTGGACCTACTACCGCCTTAAAGGACCGGTCAAAAAGTGACTATGTCTTTCTCATACTATGGGGATACTTGCTTGTCCATGGAAGCTGTGGGTGTCTATATTGGTGGGCTGCACTTGTCAAAGGATCATGCGTGTATTTTCCAGGGTGCAGAGGTTATAATAACGTTTGGTCTAAACTGGGCTTTATTGGGCATAGAAAAAAAAGTGGGGAATAGAATAGACAGATAAATGTTGGGATAAAAGAAATAAAAGTTGAAGAAATACACTTAAATGTTGATGTGACAGTGTAGGAAGATGGTAGCAACCAAAACATTCGATTTTATCCCTGGCCAGGGTTAATAATTGGCAAAATAAAAAGAGATGAATAGGGAAGCAAAAAATTGAGCTCAGAGTTAAAAGAAAAAGAGAGAAAGAGTTTCAAAGTACAGAGAAATGATGCTGCAGCAACAGAGTAGAGACGAGAAATATACTCACATGCAAAAGAAACGCAAGTTTCTTTTACCCGATGAAAAATTAAATTTGAGAGAACCAAGCCATCCGACGTCTGCAAGCTGGAGAGTCTGTCCGAGACATTGCCCGTCACTTTAATGTCAACATCACCACCATTTACCATCTCCAGCGTTGATACAACACCACACAGAGCACTGATGACCTTCCCCGAAGCGGACAGACTCTCCAGCTTGCAGACGTCCGATGGCTTGGTTCCTCTCAATTTGGTTTAAGTGTGGCATAGTTAAACAGCAAGTGAAATGCCTATGATCTTGAATGAAATTTATACCCACTGAAGGTGTCGATAAATCGTGCATATTCAATTGCACATGCAAAGTGTGAATCATGTCCACATCATCAATGCATTGGTGTATTGCGACGATTCGTTTTCGGTTTTCGGTTTTCACACCAACCTTACAAAACACAACAGAAAATGTTAAGAACACACCATGCACCACAAAGTACCAAATGCATTTTTGTTCTGGGAAACCAAATTTAATTTTTCATCGGGTAAAAGAAACTTGCGTCTCTTTTGCGTGTGAGTATAAAAGTTGGAAAAGAGAAAAAAGTTGAAGTAAGAGAATAGATGCTGAAGTTAAATAGGTAAATGTAGAATAGCAGAACTAGTAACGGTGAAGCAGGCTGAACGACCATGCAAGCTTAAGACGACAGGCCTGAATCTTCTTAATGGTAAAACGTGTGAATCAGATGCTTTAAGTGAAAGTTGGCTGAGTAGTTGAACTGGTGTTTAAAAGCAAAAGAGAACAGAGTCGATGTTACCTTTGGGCCCAAAGGTCAGTTGGCAAAAGAAAATATAGAGAAGAAGAGATGAAATAAAGAGAGGATAAGTGAAAATGAGGAAAAATGAGGCCTAAAGGAACATAGAGTTTGAAAAGAGGAATAGGATAATAAAGAGATAGCCGCAGATTTGGATTAAAGTGCTCTGAGAGGCAGTTAGCACTGGCCTAAAACCTGTTACGTGTAGTGGTTTGTTCAAAAGGAACTGGGGGTGTAAATATTAATTCAGTAGTAGATAAAGTTCCTTAAAGTTCTGACTGGAGACGTCCCGTTTCCAAAGAAGCTTTTCAATTGGATTATTTACGCCTCAAGGTAGCACAAATTTAGTTGAGATGAAAAAGAGTTAATGGAGCGGCTTACAGCATGCTTTAGGATGTGTGAATGCTGACAATGTGCTTCTGTGTCTGGAGCGTGCTGTCACAGTTGCCCCTCCTTTGTGTGAGCTGTCTGTGTGTGTGTCTGCTGCAGTTTCTCTGTGTGTGTGAGTTCTCTGACACAGAGCAGGTCCCTGTGGTGTTTGTTTGGGAGAAATTTGGCCAAAATGAGAGAGTTAATAGATGAATTAACAGATGATGAATAAATATAGGGGATATTTCTGTTTGAGTCGGCTTTAACATTGAGGATTAAGTGTTGTTGGTGGTTTTTGTTTGTTAAATGTCCTGTGTGTCTGTCTCTGTGTGTGTGTGGTGCTACAGCTGTGGCTAGCAGGCTGTAGTATGTCTTTGTCAACAGACTTCTTATTAAATAAGCATATATAGAGGTTGTGCTTGGTTATAAGAAAATGAATACCATGTAAGGAGAGTCTGCCTCCTCAGAGTTAAATACTTATGATTCCTTCTGAAGGCGGACGTTAGGAATTTGCTAAGAACATAGTCGCCTTATAGGAGGACTATTGTGAACTGATACTATATATGAGCCTTATAGAGGATGTTTATACATTTGATAAATATATCTGAGCCTTTACTGAGCCTGAAGAGGAGTGGAGAGACCAGCGAGGATATTTTGTGTGCATCAGCATACATAAATATTTAAGACAATAAATAGTGACAGAGGAAGAAAATACCTTGATAGAGTTTACCAGAACTAGGAAAATAGAGTCTGATTATCAGGTCAACTGGCTGATTGATTGGTGTGCAGTTTCTCTCTGTTTGTTGTTTATTTCCGCATGTGTATGACTGCATTACATGCGACTTTGAATAAAGAACATGAAGTCCTATATAAAATGATGCAGAAGAAGGGTTTAATAACTATTTGTCTGGTAACTTTGTGCTTTTTGTATGGGGTTAATTTGACTTTCAGAGGTAGCTGAAGCTAGATGTTCACTCGTTGAGGTCCGCACAACTGGAAGTGGTGGGTGAAGTTCAGAGGAGGAGCCAGGAGTGAGCAGTTTGTGTGAGGAGCAGTGAGTGAGCCCCCCTCCTTTGCTTTCCTCTTTACATGGGAGAGAGAAGGAGACTACACACTCCTTTTATTTCGGAAACTGACATTTAAACTGACTAAAATGTTGCCATATGTGCCAATTTCAATGAATGGTTTTTGGGCGATGTCGGAAGATGTCATAAAACATTAAACCTTTGTTCTCTGTTTTTCCTCTGTGTGACTGGGATATGTTGAATTCAATTCAATATACTTTATTGTCCCACTTGGGGAAATTTATCTTGGACTCCAAAAGCTGTGACGTCATACCCAGCTTGACAACTACAAAGCAGTATTGCACATAAAACAGTATTGCACATTGTGAGGATTGTGGAGGAGAGTGAGACAATGGAATGCTTCTGAATTCCGATCCTCTAAAGGAAGAGTTGAGAGGACAGTTGATACTACACAGACTGAGGCTTTGCGGATAACAAGAAGAGTGGCTGCAGTGTCCAACATCATCAAGGCTAGTGTGATTTTATCTGCAAACTGTGTGCACATACTCATTTAGCCGGTTTTCACATATAGGCCCACAGTGTTTCCTTAGATAATCTTTTAATTTGGGGTTAATAAAACACATCTGTGGACACATAAAGGAGATGTTTCACTTATTTGGGAGGAAGCTTGACAACAGATTGACCATCTGAAGCATATAATTAATTGATCAGTATTGATTTAGATGATAATTAAACATCTATAGAGATGTTAATTTCGCTTAAATACTGTTGAGAGTTGTGGCTTCAATACTGTCAAAGATGGACCGTAAAGTTAGAAAAGTGATTACATCTGTTGATGTAGTCCAAAAGAACAATCCGCTTGCTAAGGGCATTGCAGAAATGTCACAGAAGTAGAGCAAGCGTTGGCCTGATATCGACTGTCCTTGGCCAGTTGAGGGGACACTCAATCCAGATGTCATAGAAACAATGCAGGTGCTGGTCTCCACCTATAAGGCCGGCTAGAAGAAAGGAAGGAAAGGACAGAGACGCATGGAGAAGAGACAGATGGAGCTTGGACTTCTGAAGTTGTTTGAAGATGAAGGACAGAAGCTGTTGAAGAGGGAGCAGAATTTTAAGGAAGCAAAGAAGCCAGTGGAGAAGGTTAATGCACCTTTCTCACATGTGGTTTCAACGAAGAAGCCCCCACCTAATGAGAAGGAGGTGAAGTGTGCTGATGTTTATCCTCAGCTCCCAGTGACCAGAAAGGGGGGTTATTATTGCATCAGAGATGAGGCTGTTGGAGAATATGATCCAGTAGCCAGAAGGATTTTGGCTAGAGCAGAGAAGAGAGGGGATGAGAAAGCGAAGAAAGTGGGTTCAGGAGAGGATGAGAGTGAGGATGGAGACAGTGATGGAGATTGAGGAAGTGAGAGACAGTGGGCTTTAAGAAATGTTGAGAGTAGGAAAGGAAGGGCATTAGAGAAGATGTGTCCAGTGACTGTCCAGGAGCCAGAATCTGGAATACATGCCTTGGCAGAATACAGACATGTCAGACATAATTGAGAAGTTGCCGACTCTTCAGATGGGGCATATCCGTGCATTTCGAAGCTGGAGGAGGCTTGGTAGGGACACAACCTGCCATGGGAGACATCATGGGAGTTCTGATGATGGAGGAGATTCTACAACAAGCGGGTCTTAGTATACAGTGCCTTGTGAAAGTATTCGGCCCCCTTGAACTTTTTCAACCTTTCGCCACATTTCAGTCTTCAAACATAAGATATAAATTCTAATTTTTGTCAAGAATCAACAACAAGTGGGACACAATCGTGAAGTGGAATTAAATTTATTGGATATTTTATACTTTTTTAACAAATAAAAACCTGAAAAGTGAGGCGTGCAATATTATTCGGCCCCCTTGCATAATACTTTGTAGCGCCACCTTTGCTGCAATTACAGCTGCAAGTTGCTTGGGGTATGTCTCTATCAGTTTGCACATCACGAACTGAAATTCTTGCCCATTCTTCCTTGCAAAACAGCTCGAGCTCAGTGAGGTTGGATGGAGAGCGTTTGTGAACAGCGTCTTCAGCTCTGCCCCACAGATTCCCATTGGATTCAGGTCTGGACTTTGACTGGCCATTCTAACACCTGGATACGTTTATTTGTCAACCATTCCATTGTAGATTTGGCTTTATGTTTGGATCATTGTCCTGTTGGAAGATAAATCTCCGTCCCAGTCTCAGGTCTTTTGCAGACTCCAACAGGTTTTCTTCCAGAATGGTCCTGTATTTGGCTCCATTCATCTTCCCATCAATTTTAACCATCTTCCCTGTCCCTGCTGAAGAAAAGCAGGCCCAAACCATGAGGCTGCCACCACCATGTTTGACAGTGGGGATGGTGTGTTCAGGGTGATGAGCTCTGTTGCTTTTACGCCAAACATATCGTTTGCATTGTGGCCAAAAAGTTCCATTTTGGTTTCATCTGACCAGAGCACCTTCTTCCACATGTTTGGTGTGTCTCCCAGGTGGCTTGTGGCAAACTTCAAACGAGACTTTTGAAGTTTGCCTGGATATCTTGAGAAATGGCTTTCTTCTTGCCACTCTTCCATAAAGGCCAGATTTGTGCAGTGTACAACTGATTGTTGTCCTATGGACAGACTCTCCCACCTCAGCTGTAGATCTCTGCAGTTCATCCAGAGTGATCATGGGCCTCTTGGCTGCATCTCTGATCAGTCTTCTCCTTGTTCGAGGTGAAAGTTTAGAGGGACGGCCGGGTCTTGGTAGATTTGCAGTGGTCTGATACTCCTTCCATTTCAATATGATTGCTTGCACAGTGCTCCTTGAGATGTTTAAAGCTTGGGAAATCTTTTTGTATCCAAATCCGGCTTTAAACTTCTCCACAACAGTATCTGGGACCTGCCTGGTGTGTTCCTTGGTCTTCATGATGCTCTCTGCACTTTAAACAGAACCCTGAGACTATCACAGAGTAGGTACATTTATACGGAGACTTGATTAGACACAGGTGGATTCTATTTATCATCATCAGTCATTTAGGACAACATTGGATCATTCAGAGATCCTCACTGAACTTCTGGAGTGAGTTTGCTGCACTGAAAGTAAAGGGGCCGAATAATATTGCACACCCCACTTTTCAGTTTTTTATTTGTTAAAAAAGTATAAAATATCCAATAAATTTAATTCCACTTCACGATTGTGTCCCAATTGTTGTTGATTCTTGACAAAAAATTAAAATTTTATATCTTTATGTTTGAAGCCTGAAATGTGGCGAAAGGTTGAAAAGTTCAAGGGCCGAATACTTTCACAAGGCACTGTATATGTGGCAACTGTGGTGAATGATGCAGAACTCTTTGCTGCAAGCAGAAGTAGGATGTGGGAGAGCGTTGAGAGATACGTTCCCAACAAACATGCATCCTGATAACGTTTTGATAGAGCCACTGGCTCTTGAAGAGAATCTGAGGGCCTTTGTTTCCGGGCTCATCACATATGGAGAAATGTCACAGGAAACAACCCAGATTTGAACCCGACAGAGAGATCCATTCTGCGAGGCAAAATACAGAAGGGGCTGCCCCTACCAGTGAGGAGTAAATTGACAGAAGTGGTTCTCTGGGAAGCATGATGAGAGCCACCTACACAGATCAGAGTCTACATCCCCAGAGCAATATATATATATCCACAGCCAGTGAAGCAACCAATAGTGATTGATGTTTTCAGCAGATTTTTTTACACACAGTGATAATTTTATGAATGCACAAGATTGCTACAAGGATTTAAACATAGTTCTCATATTTTCAATGGGTGCTGGAAGATACTCTGTCTTTTGTTAAGTCTATTGTTAAGTCTGTTATTAAGTGGGGTCATAAGTAGGTGCATTTACAGAATTGAGAATTAAACAGCATTTAGGAGCCATTTTCCATTTGCAAGGTGTTTGTGAAAACAAAAACAATGAAATAAACTAAAGAAAAAGGAAATTAATGGTATGTTGACATACTGCTCTGTTAACATCTGACAACACAGAGGTCCAACTTAGGTAATGATGTTTCAAGTGGAGTTGATAGAGTATCATCCAAGCAAGCTGAGTAATTTTCATTTTGAATGTTTGATATCATTACAGACTTCACTTTTATTTGGGGTGTTATCTATAACAAAGCAAACACTATTGTTTTCTTCACAAATGTGTACTTTCTACTACTACTTTCTGCACATTTCTGGTACTTTTTAGGATATAGAAGTACTATCTCTTGCTAAACAAATAATGTTTACACCTGCAGTACCTTTAGTAACAATAATAGTGATAATAAACCTCTTCTTTAGCAAAGAAAACATAAAATGTCTGATGCAATGAAAATGAGTGACGTCCATTTTTTAAATCCAGTCTTTCTGCCTTCTGAAGAGCAAAAACTCAGACATTCACGAAGTGTGTGATGCATGACACATTGTTCCTTCGTGTAAAATAGATTTTTGGTTAAAAATTCAATTAAGCTGCTCTATTTTAGAGGCTCTGTGGAGGCGGGTCATTTTTGACCTGGAGGACAAGGAAAGTGCACAGAATCTGAAGACAACACAAGGGTAAACGTTTGTGGTTCGGCTCGCGGTTAATATAAATATTACCAACGGAGGCAATGCCGTGAGCAATAATTTATGTGCATAAATTAGTTAAGGATAAAAACTGATTATAAACGTATGTTAAAAGCGATTGTTTTGCATTAGATAGAAACTATTTATATTTACAAGTTATTTACACAGACAAGGAAAAGCATTTAACGTTCTTGAATTTATGTATATTTCAGTTTGTACTCCATATCCATGTGCAAATGAAGAGCCTTCAGAGCCTTCAGGAGTGGAGTTTAGCTCACTGTTGAGCTGAAGTACACGTACACTTTAGTGAGAACAGCACTGTCACGTTACAAGCACAAACTTAAATGTACTTTATTTGGGATTTTATGTGATAGACCAACACAAAGTAACACATATTTGTGAAGTGGAAGAAACATTATATGTGTTGTTAAAGATTTTTTACAAATAAAAAAATCTGGTGTGAATACTGTTGCAAGGCACTGGTTTGTGTTTGGATTGCACTTCCTTTTAGTTGTGTCAGAATGCTAAACCTGTAAAACAAACTACACCATCTTATCAAACACATCGGTTTCTAAAAGACTCTGCATGTTTAAAACTCTAAAAACTTCTTAAATGCAAATGTGACAGGAAATAAAACGAGCAGAAAAACGAGCTCCATCGTCTTTGTGGTGGTTGAGTGACTGCTGCTGAAGGTTGGGTGAAACAAATCTAATGACAATCCATACATGGAAAGCTGTAATAAAATCTGAAAGCAATTTCAAAGAGTCTTTCTTATCAGGTGAGATGATCACAAGGAAATAGTGAATAAAACAAGTTTGACTGGAGGTGTTAGTATACATGATATGTGAGGAGTCTGAAGGAAAATCAGCTTAAACACCTCAAGACTTCATCCAAGAAAACATGGACAAACAGGAAACAGTTAACTCTTTATGGGGCAAGTGATCATAGTTGGTAACTTCCACACACATTAAATATCTGAATCAGTGAAATCAAGAAGCATGTGGATTTCATTCAGCCAATCTTCCAAGATCCCTCTACATTATAGAACATGATATGGTGGCATTTGACCAATCAGCAGAGGCCTGGAACATATCAAACTTTCTCTTTTCTTTGAAGTTGGATAAAGACGGACTTGCTGCTCGACCCTCTTCCATATTTTGGTTGAAACATCAAAACTAACCATGGTTGGTTGACGAAAATCACACATTTAACAGTTGAATAGTTGTACTAAGTGACGGTGTACACATTTCTTGGAATGTTTTCTTTTGTTCGTTTTTCTTCTTTTTTTTTTTTTTTTAACCACAAACAGGCAAGGAACCATAAATGGTAACTTCACTGACATTGAAATTCAAGATGAAAATTGAAAATTTGGAAAATGTCACAAAAGTTAAAAAAAAAAGTCTTATTAAGGTTGCATTCATTTACACACACACTCATGCTCGCACACATACCGTTCTTACAAACAATAAAAAAAGGTAAATAAAAGTAACTAAATAGAATGTATATCACAACAGTTCCAAGAAAGTGCATCATTTTTGAAGCACATCAGTAGGTTTAAATGTGCTGGTGATATCTGAATGATGTAGAATAAACAACAACACAACACAAAAAACACACATCCAAGACTTCCAGACACTGACATATTTGTTCCACAGCAGCATCAGCTCTGCTGGAACAAACTGATTTGACACATTTGCATCTGTAACTACAATTAAAACTTTGGTAGTACAGAAAGTTAAACACTTAGTGCAGTTTAGAGAACAGTCTTCATTAGTGTGCTGGCTAATGCCAATAAAGCTAAATTATTATTAGAAATGCTGCTAATAAGCATCAAAGACAGTACATGATGACTGACTCTGATCTTATTTCTGGAACCTCTCCACTGACGGTCTGCAGAAACAGCTGTGCAGCAAACTTATGTCTCTGGTAGGATTGTATCCTCTTCTAATCTCTAATCCTGTGGAGGCAAACAGAAAGAAAACAGTTAAATGATAATTCTGACTTATTATCTGTCACTGAAACAACAACAACAAAAATGTAGGTATGGACTGACGCAGTAAAATTTCAGTGTTGAAGCTCATTTAGTAGAAAATATATAATTTTATTATTCTATAATTGATGTTCTTTCTCCAGATGAAGAACCCAGAGATGCCGACTGACAGCAGCAGGAGTCCAACAACAGCTCCAATAACAGCAGGATGCAGTGAGGAAGAAACTGGAACCAAAACACAACATTCACCCTTCAGAAGGTTATTCAGTGTGTTGGACAGTAATGTCGCTTAACAAACCAATACAGTGTTATAATAATAACAATAATATTACATGTTAAGTTTTTAACTGTAATTTCTTTAACACATTGCTGTGACTGAAAAATAAAACATCTTTTTTTACCTGTTATTCTACAGGTTTTCCTAGTTTTGTTAAATTATTACAATAAGTAGCAATAAAATAGGAGGAGAATATCTAAAAGGACTAATTTACATTCATGTTGACATAAAAACACAAAAGAACGGGAAAAAACAGACGAAACTGTCATAATGTCCACATAACTTAATGAGGAGCTTCTATAACATCTATAATGATGCCAATTTGTACAATTTAAAATGTGTAATTCTAATAATTAAACAAAATAATTCATTCTTTTACAACAGTGTAATTTTTTAATTTTCTTTACACAATGGCACTATGTTTAACTCAGCTACAGATATCACTATTTAAATGATATTTGCTGTTATTTTCACAGTGTTTTTTAATGTTACTGTAAGCCAATGTCTTTATGGATTTAAAAAAAAAACATTTTTACAGTGTTTTAACACAAAGTTCAGGGTTCATGAAACAGTTTCAACACAAGACAGCAGCAGAAAGTTACCGTCTTGTCTTACCCTGATTGGTTCTGATCACTGATTTGTCCAGTTTGGTGATGATGTCGTCTTTGACATCAGACATCTGAAACACACAGTCGTACTTCTTCCAGTCTTCAGGAGCGATTGATGAGATGTTCAGGTCAACACTCATCTGGAAGGTTCCATCATGGTTGGGGAGGATCTCTCCTTTGTCCACGTCCTCATGAAGCTCCTCTCCATCTTTCCTCCAGAACAAGTCGGCTCTGTCGGGGTAGAAACCTGTAGCGTGGCAGGTGACCGTAGAGGAGGAAGTCTTCTGGAGGAGAGACACTGAGGGAAGATCTGGAGAGAGAAACTGATGAGTCTTAACTGAACGTGACCGATCAGAGGGCTCTACTAAGAAGTGAGATCAGTGGGTTAGCAGGTATGTTGAGGCTGAAGTCAGAGTTTTTGGTGTTACAAAGTTGGCTCTCTTTGAACCTGCATTATGGGACAGTGTCAGACTTGAATGCATTTCAATACAATATCATGTTTACATGAAGTCTGAAGTATAAATGCTGTAATGGGCAGCTGTCAATTATCAATAATCAGCTGCATTGATCCTTAAAATTAATACATTACGCACACTTAACAGTTTTTTACCAACATTCCTGTTTTGCTTCATTTGACGTAGCAGCACTTTTTACCATCATACATTTTTATTTTCCTCATTGTAGCAATAGTATACTTCTCTGAATGTGTTGTGTGTCTGTAACAGTCCCTGGTGACCGTATATTTATGTGGTGGATCCTTTGTGACCTCTGTGTGAGGAGATGGTTTGTGATGACTTTCCATTATACCTGGCTGAGGAGCTCCAGAGCAGGCCCGGACTGGCAATAGGGAGAGGCGGGACTTTTCCCGGTGGCCTGCCTCCCTATTGGCCTGCCTGGACAGGCCAGCCACGGACTGGCAGGCCAATGAAAAAAAGTTGATCGGCTTTTTGGCACACAGGTCAGAGACAGCAGCGCTCGAAGCCTTACAGAGTACACGCCCACCCTCCTGTCACTCACACAAAGCAAGTGCTCTGAGCTCTAAATCAGAAGGATAGGGATTGCTCAAAGTGACATTTTTTTAGAAGAAACGTGCCATGATTGGTTAGTTGCTTTATGGCCCGCCCCTTCATAGCGAGAACGGGGAATAATGCACTGCAGAGCGGAGATATGAGAGTGAGGACAGAGAGTGGAAGGAGCGAAGATTAAGGAGCACACTGAGAAAGCTGGTGGCAAAAAACGAGAAAAGACGAAGAGAAAAGGTGGACATGAGAGGGAGATGGAGAAGAAAAAAAGGTTGCTCGAGGAGGAAGGGGCAAAGTGTTATAAAATAACACACATGTTTCATCAACCCCCGCACAGGTCCAGCAGTGTACAGTTGAAAATAAATGATGCTGCTACTTCAAGTAAGTTTACAAACGGTCGGTTCTTCTCACAAATGCATCATCAGACTTCAAAGGCCAAAATATAATAAAAAATGAGTGGTATATTATTGATTTGCTTGGCTATATTAGAAAACTTTGTTTCATTTTGTCAGTTGTCTGGCCCAAGTAAGCTCCACAGGTGTCAGGTGGGTTGCAGGAATCCTGAAAACGTTTGAGACCCCCTCTTCAGGTAGGATAGGCAGTTGACTTACAATTTTCAGTTATAAAATTAACATTGATGTTTGCATATACTATTAGCTATGACCAGCTGACATCTAAATGATTTACTGACAAAATAATAGATATATTTTTTTAAATTCCATATGTTATATAAATAATAGGAAAAGGAAAACACTGGAAAAATTGGTGAGGGTAGTGAAGAGATTACAGAAGAGAAAAGTACTGGACTGTATGGAGCTGTCGTTATGGTTGTGTTTAATAGACTTACTGTCTGTTTAGTAGTGTTGTAATTGCTATAACATAACTGTAAAAGGCATATTTTTGGAAGGAAAAAAAACAAAATTTTGGTGCATTATCCCACATGACACAACCCTTGCGGTGGCGGAAGTGGCCTGACTGATTGGAAATCTCCCGGCCTGAATTTCTTTCCCAGTCCGGCCCTGCTCCAGAGCCACCTGTCTCCAATCACTGATGACGGACCTGGAGCTCCAGACCTGCTCTGAAGCTTGCTCCTCTTCTCACCTACTGCCGTAAGCTGATTGGACCACCACCCAGCTCCCTCCACCTTCATCCAATCCAACTTCAGCAATCACCACATTTAAGGTTTAAATCTGAAGCCCAACACAAGCCCAGGTGGCTGTGATTTAACATGAGCAGCTCAACTCATGCCTCTTGTGTTTTTTGTAAGATATGTAACATTTGTTAGCAGCTGCTTAACTAGGTGAGGAGTTAACTGTCTTTTGTTTTTTGTAGCTATTGAGAAGTGACTACACCAGGGCCGTAGCCAGGATTTTGGAATAGGTGAGGTCCATGATGCGCGTGAAAAGCGCACGCCGAAAATTTTTCAATGTTTTTAAAAAAAATTTATTTTTATATATCTTTTTTAGGCTACAAGTCACACAAGATGTTTGTTGTTTAAATATCTTTTAATGATGTGAAATCAGCATTTTCCAAACAAAAATGTATATTTTTTCAAAAAAACAAATCAACTTTTTACATCAAAGGCTAGCTGAATCCTCCTGTGACCAGAGGCATCCCACCGTTGAAGGATATTCTCCCGGTTCACCTCCACTTTCTGATGCACATGCATCATGGCCAGGCCTGTCAGTCTGTCGTTGGACATGGTAGATCTAAGCCATGTCTTAAGTCTTTGCATGGCTGAGAATGACCTCTCACAGGCACAAGTCGTCACTGGCAAGGTTAGAAATATCTTCAACATACATTGTATGTTGTCTGATGAGCCAGGCGCTCATCAAAAAAAAAAAAAGCGCCGGACGCGCTCTCCGCTGTGGATAAAAGTAATTAAACTCTTTGATCAGATGATCTGAGAGGCCGAACTAGTGCCGAATTATCTAAAAAAATATATTGTGGTCACCTTGGTGTAGATGGGCGGGGATGTGGTCTACAAAGTGCTAATAATGAAAACACTAGTTTATGAATGGGGTTTGGCCCGCTGCCAAGCGCGTCACAGGGCGCATTTGCGGGTACGTGCATCAGCAGATCAAACAGCTTTTTACCGCAACACGCACACAGGCACAAACAGAACACAAAGCCCATGGATGTTTACCACAATTTACAATTTACAAGCACGTTTCACAGAGAGGTTTCAAGTTTTTATGAGTTTATGTTTTATTCAGTTGGGCATATTTGGCGAAAAAAAAAAAACTCGGAAAAATAGGTGAGGTCCGGACCTCGCTGACCTCATACCTGGCTACGGCCATGGACTACACGTAACTAATATGTGCTTTGAGACGCTCGTTTAGTTACTATTGTTATTCACGTGGGTGTTGCTATCATGTCTTTAAGTTTGGTTACAGAATTTACTTTGGTTGTTTAGTTGCGATTTTATTTAATTAGTTTTTATAACTCAGTTTTCATCGGTTCTTTAAGCTAGCAGCACCCATCAGCCCTGTTTATTTAGTTTTATTACCTTTTGCTAATTATATCAGGAAGCAACAAATTGCTTTACTTTAATAATACTGTTTTTTGGTTGTTGTTTTTTTTTTGTTACGCCTAGCTCCCTAGTCAGCTGAATCATAATTTGTTTACGCATTGTTTTATTTTCACTGGATGCAGAAGCAGATGGAGTACAGAACTGTGTGTATCTCAGGTTGTGTAATTGTACCTGTTCTCTGCAGAGAACTGTTCGCGTACTGCACATACTTCTTCAGCCAGTCCGGGTACAGGTGCACGTAGTAGTATTTATAGTCATCTAGTTCAGCTTGGTCTGCGTCCCATCTGAGTTTGGTGATGAACGCCTCTGGTTTTGAAGCAATCCATGTCAGCGTCTGCAGGTCCAGCGCTATGAAGTCTTCACCATCATATCCATATTGAATATAACCCCTGATTTCTCCAGTTTCATCATCCCATTCACAGCCGCTCATTCTCTGTAGGATGTGAGCACCTGGGACACAGAAAGGGAGATTTTATTGGTTTACTGTTAAGGCTGGCTGACATGGGCACAAATATGACCTCAACAATCTTCTGACAGTGACAGACAGCCAACTACAACCAGCACTGCTCTCAGGAGATTTCATACTGAAAAACTGTCATACTTCATTTGGCACATTATCAAAACATTAACAGCTGTGAATTATTAAGTTTTTGTACATTTAAAAACTCTGTTTTTCTACATCTACAAGAATCTGCGCAGTCGGTATTTTTTCCACTTTAGGACCAATCTGTAAAATATAAATAAAATCTGTCCAATATTAATACTTTTAGTGCAGTTTTTTTTCTTGATACATTCTGTGCAATACCACTGATATATGCAATATTAGTTATTTCCACATCCACAGTTATTTGGACAATCTGAGCCCGTAATTATGTATACTTTTGTTTAATTTATATTTTCCTACTGACATTGGTTACATGTTTGCATTTTCCACTTTGTTGCTGTGACAATGCAAATTTCTCCTCATTGGGATAAATAAGGAGTTATCGCACCTTCAGAGTGTCTTTTAGGCCTCAGAGATACAAACTGTTTTACTGAGTAACTCTGAATATCAAACTGAATCATGTGTGAATGAGAAAACTCCACAGTGAATCATTAAATTCAGGGGTATTTGCAGGTTAGGATTGATTATTGGTTTCTTCACAAACAGGTTATTCTGCAATATTAGCGAGGGTGCACATATTTACATACGCTTCATAATAGTAACACATAAAAATATAATGTATTGATAAATAGAGATAAAATTCTGATCCCTCTTTGCCATAATGTCCCCATGTTGAGATGATTTCACTCATTTTTATGTTTTAACAATGCATGTGTTTGTGTTTTTATCCTGTTTTGACCCTGTGTGTCAACTCTATAGTCTTGTTCTGTGGCCTAACAGGGTGATTGTCATCATCATCCTAAAATTGTGGATGGATCAAAGTGAGACAGAAATAAAGAACAATGGGAAACTAAGAGTGAATTCCTAACAGTAAATATTGTCACTTTACCACTGAGATCTATTGCAGCATGCAGGGATGTAATCAGGAGGCTGCAACCAACCACACAGAATATGGGATGGATGGCTCTATCAATCAATCAATCAATCGGAGTTTATTTGTATAGCACTTTTCATACAAAAGTAGCACAAAGTGCTTAACAAGTTAAAAACAAACAATAAAAAACAATAAAAAGACAATGGCCCACATCCCTCCCAAACCCTGCCCCACAGCATACTTCCTAAGAACACACAGACAGTCAGACAGCCACACACACACACACACACACACACACACACACACACACACACACACACACACACACACACACACACACACACACACATACACATACACATACACACACACACTATTGTAAAAGAAATAATAGTGTCTATTGGCTGAGAGCAGAAGCACCAGAAAGAGGAAACACCATCAATGAGAGCCGCCCGCACCCGGGGCAGCAGCAGGCCCCGTCAGGCCCAACAGGCCAGATAGGCAGGCAGAGGTGCACAATGACTGGGTTGAACACATTGGGAAGGAGCCCATAAAATTAGAGCACCAACATACCTTTAGTAGTGAGCAGACAAAGCAAAGCAGAGATGCTTGAATTTAAATTCAACTGTCTCACAGCTGCCATGAAGGAGGAAAGCCTGGATTGAAAGCAGACCTCCTCAAAGACCAGAAGGTTTTGTTAGATGATAGCAGATGAAAAGGGGAACAAACCTGCAGCCAAACTAAGATGCTTCAGGAATTCTCAAGAGAATGGAAATAAATCTAATGTAATCAATTTATGACAGCCGAGGTTATGTGAATTTGTCAGGATTAGAAAATGTGCAGACAACACTTAAAGGTAATGTTACCTTCAGAGGCAAGCACAAAAATGACAAATAAAACAAGATCTGAGAGAAAAACTGATGTGGAACAGAAAGGGGAATCAGACTGAAGTACAAAGAGGAGCTTTAAACTGAGAACACATCTGATGTGCAGCTCACTATCTTACGAGAATTTGTCTAAATCACAGGCAACAGAGAGAAACCATTACTGGGAGTTAGGCAATTCCATCAAGCTGTTGAAATGTCCACGAAACTCGTGTCCAGGATTTAATGATTGAGGGAGAGCTCTATGGGGAATATTTGAATTATGTGTCTGCAAGGAAAATTGTAGTAGAAAACCTTATTCATCAGCAAATAATTTCATTAAGACATCAGCTTTTCTGCCTGCAGATGTTTGAGCTGGGCAGATGTTAGCTTCACATAAGTAGTAGCAGTGGCTGCAAGTCAGTAAGCTTAATCCTAAAAAAACACTGAAGAAGGGCTGATATTTAGTGCAGCATCTTCTAACAGAGGGATGACACATTTCAGCACTGAAAACATATTTTTAAAAAATATCTTACCTGTGGTTTGGTTTAAGCGTTTCACCAAGCTGTCAATAGTGGCTCTGAAGAAGTGCTGGCTTTCAATGCATTTGTTAACGTACCACTCCAGTTGTTGTGGGTTTTCTTTCATGAACTTTCTCATCCAGTCCACTTTGGGTTCAGCCGTCTTGATGTTGCTGTCACAGTAACCCGCCTGAACTTCATCAACCAGTACAGAACCCAAAAACTCTGGGATGTCCCGCACTCCAGAAGATGCAGTGAGGGAAAATATCAAGGAGTGTTTCACTGGAGGGAAATGAAGGTATTCGGTTTTTGGATATACTGAATTGACTCACTCTGAGTTTTTATCAGAACCATATTATCCTACCGGAGGCCTTCACTCTCAGACTGCTGGTTTACTTGTGTTTCCCAGAGTTTCCAGAAGCTGAATGGGAGAGAGAGCCTTCAGTTATCGGCTCCTCTTTTGTGGAATCAACTCCCAGTTTGGGTTCAGGAGACAGACATCCTCTCTATTTGTAAGATCAAATTTTCCTATTTGATCAAGCTTTTAGTTAGGGCTGCTCAGGATCACCTGAGCTGTCCCTTAGTTATTCTTTTATAGCTTGATAGTTTTGTCACAATGACATTTTTGTTATTATGGTCCTGAGTCTATATAAAAATATGAGACTGCACAAAAAAATTATAACGCATCAAAATCAATGCTGGTGCTAATAACTGACACATCCCAGATGGTGATAATAATGAAAAATATTCACATAGCATTTATATTATGAAAAATAAATTACTTTGTTTTAAACGAGTAAGTGAAAGTAGAACATTTTTTTCATATTTTTATGACATAATGACACTAACATTTTCATATTTTAGTCGAGACATTAGTTTATCTGCTTCCACGGACAACAGTGAGCACCTGGCAGACGATCACCAATAAAAAGTGGCTGATAACACAAAATAACGTTTGTAAAATAACGGATCACAGTGCAGGAAATCATTTCAGAATCCAACGAGCTCCTAAAATCTGCTGAACTGCTAAACAGCATTGCGACTCCACTTAGTAACTCTGACAACTTTGTCAGTATAACAGTAGTGTTTAATGGAGTTTAATACAGTTTTAGTTTTTTTGTTTGTTTTTTACTTTTGAAAATGAAACTAAGACTGATGGTTTTCTGTTAGTGTCATTAGAGACAGTGTAAAAGACAGAAATCAAATCTTACCTGGAAATGCTACTGGGCAAAATAGAGTAAAAACAACGACAACGCACTGAATCATCTTGTTTTAGTTTTAATCTACAGCTGACTGCTGAGCTCCTTCTGTGTATTTATTCACAGATCTTGCGTGGTGCACTTTAGGGGGAAGTTCCCCTGAACCCGCAGTGATCCGGGCTTAAAGTTGAAAGTTTAAGCCTATTTTCTGATAATATAATTCTCCAAACTGCTTGTTTTTGAAATATGGAACAAAATATTCCTTCTTCATGTTTACGGTTTTCCTCAGAATTAAACGCTGGATGGTGGACACCCCCCTCTATCCAGGCAACATGGTTCATTCCATTACATGTGGGAGACTCCCATCCATTCATCTATTCTCTATACACCGCTTTATCCTCAGCAAACTCCATTCAGAAAGATCCCAGGCCCACCCCGGATTTGAACCGGGGATCTTCTTGCTGCAAGGCAAAAGTGCTAACCACTACGCCACTGTGGAGACCTGGGAGACTCCCAAAATCAGTAAACAACGTTTTCATGTCCCAGTGTTACATTTGTGTGTATTTAATGATGTTTAAATGTTTACCTAAAGTTAATAGGTGTTAAAGCTTTTTTTCTCTTACATCTGGACACATCTGAAAGTTTTAACTGTTAACTTTAAAAACAACCAAACATGAAGAAACTGACATATTTTACCAATTGAAAAGATGTAGGTTTTGGACATATAATCTATGCTGTATTAGCATTTCTAGTATAAGTATTTTTACTTATGGAGGAATCTGTGCTATACCATTGATATGTGTAATGTTATTTTCCATATCAGTGCATTTGTTTTGAATATCCACACATGAAAGAATCCTATTTTTGTCGGGTTTTGGTTCATCTTTATTTTCTAGTGACGTTTTGTAGACATTCCACTTTCCCTTTGCTGCTGTAACACTGCAGATGTCCCCACTGTACAATTATTGAAGATCTGTCTGCATAGAAACAAATCCAACTAAGGAAGCAGACAAAAGCCAAAATAAAGTATAAATTTAGAGAAGAAAAAAAACCAGGAACAAACAACATCCAAACATTTAATGTGCAGGTACACATTCTGGAAAAAATAGTATACAAAAGGAGTTAACCACACCAGAAAACTTTTTTTTTTTTTTTTTTTTTTTAAAATACAGATGAGCCCGTACATTATCCATCCATCCATCATCTATTCACCACTTAATCCTCATCAGGGTCATGGGGGGCTGGAGTCTATCCCAGCTACTTAGGGTGAAGACAGGGGACACCTGGTCAGGTCACCAGTCTATCACAGGACTACAGAGACAAACAATCCCATCTGAATTCACACTTATGGGCAATTTAGAATCATGAATTAACCTCAGCATGTTCTTTGACTGTGGGAGGAAGCTGGAGAACCCAGAGAAACCCCCATGCAGAGAGAACATGGAAACTGCACACTGAAAGATCCCAGGCCCAGGCCTCATCAATCTGTGAGGCGATGGTACGAAGAAGTGTTGTTTCTGTTCCATAGTTACATTGTGAGTAAAACTATGAGTTGTTAACATTCAGAGTTAGTTGTTGAGTGTCATACAATGGGAATTTGAACCCAAGCAGCAGGCAAACGCAGGAAGGTAAGGTAAATAAGGTTTTAATAAGGAAACAAACAGAAACTTAAATAAGGAAGCAGGTGGGAAACAGCAGAGAATTTAACTAAATAACCAACTAATCTAACAGAAAACGGACCTGAATGCAGCGGTTAAACACAACATAAAACTAGGTTAAATCAAAAGGGGAAGGAGGCTTACTGAGTCCAGTCCAGAGTCGTATGAGACAGAGTCCAAGGGGAAAACAGAGTCCGGGGAATGACGTGCAGCAAAGGAGAGCAGAGTGACACGGATGCAGAACACGAGAGTAGCAGGGAGGGTGAATCAATGAACCAGCAGCGTGTGTGCCGAGAAGCCAGCTTAAATGCTGCAGTGATTGTCTATAGAGTTCAGCTGTGGCTCCTCAGCTGAGCTTCTCCTCAGCTGAGCCTAATTAGCAGGATCAGAGGCTGGCACATGAGGAGTGTGACAGTTGAGATCAGATGTTTGAGCAAAAAAAGCTGTTTGTGGATTAACTGTTTGAATTCATAACCAGCAGCTTCTCAATAATATAGATTTATAAGTTGCAGAAAAAGAGAATGTTGCAGCTCTGTTCCTATTTCTGTCCTCATGTGTCAGTCTCTGGTAGCTGTGACTCTGTAGAGCAGGGGTGTATGAGAGCAATATGCTCGGAATGTACATACATGGTATTCAATTATGAACTACTCATTTTAGACATAGATTAGGAACCATTAACAGAGTGTGTTCTAATATTTAGCAGATGTGTGTGCAAAACTCAGGTAACTCAAGGCTTGAAGATTGCAGAGAGTGTTCTGAGAATGATTATTATTCAGTGTGACGCATATTTACGGTTATAGCAGCAGGGCTATTTTGTACAGGATGTTTAGACAATGTTGCAAGAACAGGAAGACACAGTTCTTCTACTAGTACACTATGTGCTATCGATATGCAAGACAGCTGGAGAGTCAGACAGAGAGGTTACAGTTGGTGAAATAGGGAAAGGACACCCAGGAGAGGAGTATAAGTCCCCGGCTACGTAGTTCTTTCTTTGTACTTCGACACAGACAGACGTGGAGGAGGCTGTGGGCTCCTGACAGATAGAGCAGATTATATTGTGTGAGTACCCTTGCAAGAAATGATGTTTTGCTGATGTTCTGACTTCTGTATTCAATAAAGTGTATTTACTCAACCAAACAACTGACTAGTTTCTGAATACCTGTTCTTCCTCACCAACCAACTCGGGGAGACGGAGGGGATCAATGATTGACAGGACAAGAGTTTTTCCCGTCTCAACAGGTGTCAAACTCAAATGCACAGTGGGCCAAAATTTAAAACTTGGACGAAGTTGCGGGCCAGCATTGCTATATACTGAAAAAAATATTCTTCCAAATATAACAATGAACCTATACAATGCACAGTCCATGACATAAAGATAAGAACAGGTATAAATTTAAATGTAGAATAGCATATATTTTCAAATTTAGTTTTTGTTTAATCCTTTCAATACTAAAAATATGTATTTTTTGTTCGAGTCTTTTAAGTTCTTTACATTTCCTTTGAGAGCTAAATGTGATTAAATCTTATTAAAAATGGTGACAAAAAGATAAGAACTTAATAATTACTGTCTGAAATTAATAATAACTGTCTCAAATAATGCAAAGTCACTTCTGCACACCTTTTTGGCTCTGAATCAGAAAAAGCAACAAGTTTTCATCAATTCATGCTTTAATAATTAATTTTTCAGGTTACCCTTATTATTGAACTGTTTTCCATCATTATATAATTTTCTTGTCATAAATCCCCAGAAATTTCCGATGGGATTAAGGTCTGGGGACTTGGCAGCCAGTTCATCACATCTATATCACTCTTTTTTAAGTATTCTGTGATCTTCTGTGATCTGTGGCATCGTGTGTTGTCTTACTAATGGATCGATGTTTCATTTTTAGAATAAGTGGTTCAACGTTATTTTCATAAGTTTTATATAACATTCTGAATTTACAGTTTCATAAACAAATTCTAAACAGATTTTATTTTTTCGATAAAAGCCCCCCAGACCATAAACTAGCTATCTCTGGCTAACAAATAGGTTTACAGCATCGACATGATGCCACTAGAACTTAAACCCGCCAGGGCTATCGAGATTAAATTTTTTTCATCTGAAAAAATAATATTTTCCCATTCATTCAAAATTTTTTTTTTTTTAGATTATTCATTTCTAGAAATTTTATGTTTGGCCAATAATTAATTGCAAAAATGAAAATAGAAAAAATATCTTTTATAAAGCAGTGAAACGAATGTTTTTATTTTTGTTATCTTTTTGTCACCATTTTTAATTATATTTAACTAAATTAAGCCCTAAAAGCAAATACAAAAAACTATAAAGACTAAAACAAAAAATACATATTTTTAGTAGTGAAAAGAGTCAGAAATAAAACTTGAAAAATAAATGATATTCTATACTTTAATTTATATCTGTTCTTATTACTACTGTCAGCGACTGAGTAAAACATTAACGGTATAAAGTTATGAACATTAACTTCTTTCAAATGGATTTTTCTTAAAACAATACAAAACACAAATTCCTGTTCAACCACTATAGAACCGTCAGAGCCAGTGGCAGATTTCAAAAAGTCTTAACGAGAAAAGGCTGCTGTCGGCGGCTGCAGTGAGGCTGACTGTCCGGTCATAGCCATCTAACCTGGACGCTCACATCTCCGAAACAGTCGGAGTAAGTTTTTAATTATGCTTTATCTGGATAAACTGATCCCAGATCTTACGTTTACACAACTACTTTCTCACCTGAAATAATCTGAAAACTACATTTTGTGTCATCATGACTGTAGTATTCTTAAAAATGTCTGTGTTCTTCTCGGCCTTTGCCACTAGTTAGCGCGAAATGCATCATGGGCCTTTTGGCTGCCCCAAATCCACTCAAATCTGGTCTGATGCACTCTCCATAATGTGGACGGAACGAGAACTCTTCCAGGTATTTCATCCGTTCTCGGTCAGATGCTGGATAAGTACTTGGTCTCCGACTGATGACGTTTCATGAGAACACGAGAATGCAAGTTTTTTTTTTTTTTTTTTAATTATTATTATTGTACAAACTCTCGTAGAGACAAAATATCGAAGCACAGGCACAAGATCAAGTTACACAAGCAGGCAACAGTAAATACAATGATTTACAGGATCAACAAATCTTCCACAGTTTGACAAATCTTATCTGCCAACAGGTTAGAGTTTCTTATAAGATTAATGGAGGACAAATATATTTTGAATTCGTTTTTGAAACATTCCAAATTAGGTAGTTGTTTTTTCCATTTGCATTTATGTAAATAATATTTACCCATAATAATGACAAGGTTAATCAAAAGTGAAGTTTCTTTTTTAAGTTTAGATTTGTATAGTAGAACATCTTCAATTGTAAATTGTTCAAGATCACTGAGTTTGTTACTCAACCATGTGTGTATATTTTGCCAAAATTTTCCACTAATTGGACAAAGAAAAAATAGATGTTCCGTTTTTTCTGGGTCATTTTGACAAAATCCACAACATTCAACTTCAAAACCAAATCTACCCCTCAAGGTTTCTGCCGATGGATAATAATTATTGAGAATTTTAAATTGCATTTCTTTAATTCTAGGGGCAATGGGCCATTTTAAAAACTTCAAGTGTTTTTCACATATTGTTTGATTATCTAGTATTTTAAGTTTGACTTTTTTATTATAATCATGATACATCCGGCCTTTAAAAACTCTATTTAAATATTTATTATCACATTTTTTGTCTATAATTTTCATCTCTCCTATCTTTAGAGTTGGAAGTTTAATTTGAACATTTGAAAAAGTAATTGTGTTTTTTATCATCTGTAGCAAAACTGGAGGGATAGCTTTACAGATTTTTGTATATTCTTTTTTAGAGCTGTGTAGGTTAAATTTGGTTTTCAATTCTTGCAATTGTAGAATGTCACCATTTGTATCTAAAATATCATGTACAAAGAAAATGCCATGATCAAACCAATGTTGGTTGAACAATGACTCTTTGTTGGAAAGAATTACTCTGTTATTCCACAAGGTGGCACAATGAGGGGTAAAATTATGGGTAAATGTCATTTTCCAATAGTGTAAAACTTGTTTATGGAACTCAGATAGTTTGAAAGGCAGTTTTGATATTTCAAATTCACATTTTAGTAAAAACATTAACCCGCCAAACCTCTTAAAAATATTATTGGGAATGTGATACCATATTGCATTTGGATTCAAAATGAACTCTTTTAACCATTTCAATTTAAAAGTCCCTATCATTGCCTCAAAGTCAATTGTTTTGATACCTCCCATATTAAATTCTTTTACTAACTGTGCTTTCTTTACATAATGTGTTTTGTTTCTCCAAATAAATTTATATATGATTGAATTAATTTTTTAAATGTTTTTTGGAGTAGTATAAAGTGATTGGCATGGATATATCATTTTAGATATACCCTCGGCTTTAGATAACAAGTTTCGACCGAAAATAGAAAGGTCTCTACTGAGCCAGTGGTTTAATGACGCTTGCATTTGATCAATTTTTTCCTTCATGTTCACCTCTTCTCTTTGTTTTTCATCTTTAATCAACTTAACTCCTAAATATTTGACTTCTTTTTTGACAGGGATTGACATTATATCCGTGTCAGTACATTCATATAACGCCAGCAATTCACACTTTTTTATATTTAAATGCAGACCAGAGGCTTTTGAAAACCCTGAGATAATATTCAAAACAGTGCCTACCATGGATTTCTCTTTTAAAAAGAAGACAGTGTCGTCAGCAAACTGGCTAAGACGAAATTCATAATCAAAAAAAGTTATACCCTGGAAATTTGGATGACTTGTTATAAGATAAGCTAGAAGCTGCGTGCATAGAATGAATAACTTTGGGCTGATCGGACACCCTTGGCGTATCCCACGTGTCACCTTAATTCTGGGGGTCAACCCAGGGTTGAGTAACACATAGCTGTAGATGTCCGTATACAGCATTTCGATTACCGAACAGAACTTCCAATCAAATCCAAAATATTCTAATGTACGAAGCAAAAAGTTATGTTCTATAGAGTCAAAGGCCTTAAAGTAGTCTATAAACAAAATTAGGCTTTCTGATTCCAGAATAGATTGGTAGTCTAACATATCTAAAATTAATCTTACATTGTTGTGGATACTTCTACCTTTAATAAATGCAGACTGAGTTTCATCTACTATTTTATCAATAACGGTTTTTAATCTTTCTGCATATATTAAAGCTAATAACTTATAGTCATTGCAGAGCAGCGTGATTGGTCTCCAATTATCCAAATTTGTTATATCTTTGTTTGGTTTAGGTAACAGGGTTATTATACCAGTTTTCATTGTTGCTGTGAGGCATCTTTCATTTATACAGTCATTAAATAGATTAATTATTAATTCTTTTATATCTGACCAGAAAAATTTATAAAATTCCGAAGTAAGTCCGTCAATTCCTGGCGACTTCCCATTACTCATTTTTTAATCGCATTTTCAACTTCGTGAGCAGAAATGTCTTCTTCTAGCTTTTTTCTATCGTTTTCTTCTATTTTTCTAATTTTATCTTTAACTAACATGAAAAATGTGTCACAATCCTCTGGTCGAGCATTTGATCTATATAAATTGGAGTAGAATAAATGGATTTCATTATGTATAGCATTTTGGTCTTCTATCACAGTGTCATTTTTTGTCAACTTACAGATTTTCTTTTTAATTTGCCTTGATTTCTCTAAACTATAAAAATATGATGTATTCTTTTCCCCTTCTTCAATCCATTTGGCTCTAGATCGTACAAACGCTCCGTTCGCCTTTTCTAAATAAATTTCATCTAATTGTTTTTGGAGAAAGTTTAATTCAGTTAGTTCCTTTTCTGAAGCATCAGTTTTACCACACAGTAAGTTTATTCTTTGTAATATCTCTTTTTGTTTCTGTTTGCTAGCATTCATGACTTTTTTTCCCGTTTCAATTGCAAGTCATTTAGTCTCAAATTTAAACCATTCCCATTTCCCTTTATTGGACATATCCTACTTTTTCACTTCTGAACTAAGTTCTTTTATAAGTTTACAAAAACTGTCATTTGATAGAAGTCTATTGTTAAACTTCCATAGGTTATTGAAGGAGTGCGATTGTTTGTTAACTTCCCAATGCAAGCTTATTAAACAATGATCAGTAAGTGGAGACCTCAAGATTTCACATTTTTGAATATTATTACTTATTGAATGTGGGATAAGCCAATAGTCTAACCTTGATCGTTGGTTGTTGTTTGAAGCACTAATCCATGTGTATTCTAAATCTGTAGGGTGATTAAATCTCCAGTAATCGAAAGTGCCAGTTACTTCACAGAATGTATGTAATATGTCATTGTTTTCTGGTTGTTGTCCTTTAATAGGCATCTTATCCAACCAAGAGTTTGGCACAATATTGAAATCACCCCCGATTAATATTTTGTCAGTAAAATAGGAATCTTTCCATTCCTTTACTAGTTTACCAAGTTTCTCCATCATATCCCTATTACGGACTTTGTTATTATATCCATAAACCGAGAGTAAAATAATTTTTTGGTTACATAACTCAATAGCTGTAATTAACCAATGGCCTTCTTCATCTCCTATATAACTAATTATTTTTCCTGAGAATCTATTGAATAGAATCATGACACCTGCTGAATGATGTGTACCGTGAGAATACAAAACATTATCCCCCCACTGCTGTTTCCAAAATTTCTCAACTGTTGCATCACTATGTGTTTCCTGTAGAAAAATAACATTTGCCTTAATTTCCTTCAAAAATAAAAAAAGTGCCTTGCGCTTCGTATTATTTTTCAAACCCCTAACGTTTAAAGAACAAAACAAAAATGACATAGAAAACTAAAATAAAGTGCCTTATAAAAAGCTCTCTAACTGACAAAAGACGCAGGAATGAGCTGACCAACTGTCCAAATTAAAACTGAGCTCAACCATACTCTAAGTTATATTTCAGTCAGTTACCTGTATTAACAGAAAAACCTTGTAACATATTATGTGCGTTCAAATACCGTCTTTGTATCAAGGATAAATCTTCTTTCCATCGATGATGGCATAACCCTCTCTCAAATAAGCCCTGACGTTGCGGCGCCTGGCTTCTTCCACCCGTGGCCACAGCTTCTGTCTTGCCTCTCGGTCTTCTTTGGAAAAGTCCTGTTTAGAGGTGATCCTCATTTCTTTGCACACGTTGGCTTGCCTGGACATCTTCCACACTTCGTCTCTCATGGTCCGCCGCACAAACTGCATAATCACGGGTCTCGGCATGGTGTTCCCTGGGGCTCTCGTTCCCAAACGGTGAACTGTATCAACTTCGTGGCGGAGCTCATCAACAGACACGGGGATAACACGGGTGAGTATACCAATAATAACATCTCTGATCTTTTCATCCTCTTTTTCTGGCAGACCCATGAGTCGAAGGTTCCATCTCTTTTTGTATCCGACCGCTTCTGAGACCATTTCCTTCAAGGATTTGTTTTCTGCTTCCAAGTATTCAACTCGTTTTTGTAGCTTTTCAATGTTATCTTTGTTCTCTTCCGTAGACAGTTGAATGACTTCAGTGCGTTCTTCAATGTGATTCAGTTTCTCTTCAAGGACATCAAACCTTTTCAGAGTTTCTTGTACATTATTCATTCGTCCCTCAATTTTTTCCAATTTTCCATCCAAGCCGTCAAATCTCAGCATAAGTGACTGAATAGCTAGTTCGAAGCTATTCAAGTTCTTATCTCTTTCTTTTATGTCTCTCTTTTTCACCTTTTTCTTCATTGGGCTGTTGACAGGAGTTTGGTCATCATGTTTTTCACGGGTTTGGTCCATATCTTCACTTTCGTCTGTCACGGTGCTGTAATCATGGTCCTGAGTGATGCTAGCAGTAACATTAGCATGTTGTGGGTTAGCCATCTCTTCGGAAAAAAAAATCAATAAGAAGACTTCTCCAAGATACAGTAACTCTTCAAACTAATTCAGAAGCAGTCCTGCTACCTCGTGGGTTGATTAATAATCTTTTAAAGTTAAGTTTGGACGTTAAATTTGAATTTTCTATCGGACCTGCTCGGGACTCAACCACTCACTCCGCCATCTTGGTTTGTCTCCACGAGAATGCAAGTACCGACCATAGACTGTATGGTCTACGATACACAAGTATACATAGTGAGAAACAGCCGGTGTTTATGGGTCTTTTCCTGATTGATGCACCAAAACACCAGCAGAGCATTCTGGGATTTGTAGTAATAGTGGTACATACGCTATATACATACGGCGGGCCAGCTGTAGTAATTATTTGATATTGCCTAGCGGGCCAGAGTTTGACACCTATGCCATGGAGGCTCCGTCATCTGATGCAGGTTCCTTGTTCTTCTTGCTTGAGACCTCTGTTTATTAAAGATTGTTCTTCATTACTTGTTCTGTTGGAGAACTTAGAACAGATCAGACATCTGTGATAGTTTTCCATGATAGATAAGAAACTAAACTTTTAAAGTGTCCACATGTTTTGTTTCCAACTTGGGTCTGTTGCAGAGGCTTAATAACTGTAAACGGAATCAAGTCTGCGATAAGATATAAAACGGTTTTGACAGAATCCCAACTTCCCTCGAGTTGACTCTCCTCCTCCAGTCTTCCCTTAGAGTCTGACAAGACAGATTAAGAAATGAGCAAGTTAAATAACTGGTCAGATGCTTAGTACAATTCATTACACATTACTAAGTATTGGATACCAACAGGGGTGAAAGTAGTTTTCAAATTCTTGCCGGTACCATTACCAAAACCCTTGTCTTGCCCTAACTTCATGCATTTTAAAATAACAAAGTTAAAACACAAACAAAAAAACATTAATATTTTACTGTAGGCCAATGAAATAGGTAGGAATTAATAACACTTGAAAAGACGGTAAACTTTTTGCTTTAATTGAAACACTGATAAACATCCAGAATGCAGGGCTCTAAGAACAGACATGAGGTCACGAGCAAACACTCAGAATGGAACTAAACATCAAAACGCATCACCTAAAATATTTTCCACAGAGGCCTAAAGTAGTTACTTTCTGATTTTCTGTGGTAACCCTTCTTCAGTGTCCCTGTCTTTTCCTTTAATCAAAGAGGTTATTTTCCTCGCATTATTACTTTGACAAAAAATTTTTTCACTGTTTTGTAGTGCTTCTCTCCATTTTTATTTAAAATATGTATCTGTCGATGAGAACTGCTGTAAATCCAGTTTAAAGTTTTTCAGCCAATCACAAGAACATGTAAAATTTCAGGTAGAATTTACTGCTCGCCCCGTCCCAGCGAAAGCGGCGCTTGTTGACGTCTATTGACGGGTTGTGGGAAATGTCCTAGTGCAATAAATCAAGCGCACCTACTTTATTGGCTACTATTGGCCATAGCAATCGCTGTGTTACAGAAAGTAGACACATATGCGCACTCACGTACAGCTGAGTGAACGGTCGATAGCAGGCAGCCGGGCGGCGTACCACCACCGGGTCTTCTCCCGGTACTGCGTTCCGCCACCAGATCTTTTGCCGGTACGCAGTACCGGACCGTACCGGCTTACTTTCACCCCTGGATACTAACAGTTAAAAGGAGTAACAGGCTGGTGTTTACAGAAGAGCAAATATCTCAGTATACTGTTGAGTGTTGAGGTTCATTTATATCTGCAATGCATAGATGAAAGGAGGACGTACTCACTGTGATCAGTTAGGATCTGAATGTCTGTCTGCAGAATCTGAGGCTAAAAACAAAACAAAGTCTGAGTTTAAAACCCAACAGACAAGACTGCAAAGATCAGAGTGATTACAAATGTACAGTAAATATCAGAAAATCCTACTGTTAGCAGGTCTGAACCCTGAAACAAAGATGAGAGATGACTGAAGTTAAAATGATAGATCAATAATTTGCCATAAAGAAGTTTCACAGATTTCTGCTTTGAACATGGAGGCAGGACAGTTGCTCTTGTTTTACTGTGTACCATTAGTCTTCTTTCTCCAGATCAAGAGTCCAGCGATGCAGAGCAACAGCAACAGCAGACCTACAACTACTCCAATGACAGCACCAGCAGGAAACCCTGATGGAGGAACTGGAACCAAAACACACCCCTCAGACTTCATCTGTACTGTAGAACAGAGATAAATACGTTTGATTTCCAGACTCCACTGTTCTGACTGACTTACCCCAGTTAGTCCTGATCACTGATTTGTCCAGTGTGGTGATGATGTCGTCTTTGACACCAGACAGCTGAAACACACAGTCGTACTTCTTCCAGTCTTCAGGAGTGATTGATGAGATGTTCAGGTCAACACTCATCTGGAAGGTTCCATCATGGTTGGGGAGGATCCCTCCTTTGTCCACGTCCTCATGAAGCTCCTCTCCATCTTTCCTCCAGAACAAGTCGGCTCTGTTGGGGTAGAAACCTGTAGCGTGGCAGGTGACTGGAGAGGAGGGAGTCTTCTGGAGGAGAGACACTGAGGGAAGATCGAGAGAGAGAAACTGATGAGTCTTATCTGAACGTGACCGATCAGAGGGCTCTACTACAAAGTAAGATTAGTGTGTTAGCAGGTATGTTGAGCTTGAAGTCAAAGTTTTTTGTGTCACAAAGGTGGTTCTCTTTTAACCTGCTTGATCTCGATGGTAACTGATGCTGCAAAGCTAACCAGGTCCAGAGCGGATCCTGTTCGTAGTTTCAGATTCCAGTTGACTGTAAGAAAGAGTCTCCCTTTAACCAAAATATTTCAAAAAGATTCTTTATTAGAGATTCTCACCTGTAGGAAATGTTTTATCTGTCAGCATGTTGATCTGTACTTTACTAAAACCACTGCATGAAGTCGTTACACTATCACACACTGTTTGCATTACGTTGCCATGGGAACCCAACATGAATTTAGTTGGTGATGCAGAAATCATATAAATAAGTTCTTATGTTTGATTCATTTCCATGCTGGTACAGTGGCACACAGATTAGAAAAATGATGAGTATATTTGTATTTACTATCGAGAATATTGTATCAATAACATTAATTTTACTTGATTTGGCCACAAATTACAGGGATTTCCTGCACTGTGGGACAGTGTCAGACCTAAATACATGTCACTACAATATCCGGTTTGCATGTATGAAGTCTGAAACTTCACAGCTCTAATTAACAAGCTCATCGGGAGAGCAGGCTCTGTCTGGGGTTAGAGCTGGAGTGTGTGATGGGGATCTCAGAAAGGAGGATGCTTAGGAAGCCGCTCAGCTTCATGGACAACACCTCTCACAGTCTCTGTCAGGGCAGCTCCAGTCGTAGACTGAGACCACTGAGGTGCACGACAGGAGGTCCTTCCTACCTGTGGCAATCACACTGTACAATTCCTCCTTCTGCAGGAGGGATATATGACTCAGTTTCATGTGCAATATTATCAGACTTTTCCTAAATAGTGGCATGATGTGTAAAATTATTGTTCAGGTGTACAATTTCTGGTGCAATACATTGTTTACTTTCAGTTCATTTTTGGTGCAATACATCTGTGTACTCTTACTTTCAGTTCATTTTCTGTTAATCTGTTTCTTGTTTTTAGTCTACATTTTACAGTTTGTACTTGTTATATAATTTAGCTTATTTATAATTATTTATTTATTTATTTTTCTTCAGACAGTGTTCTTGATCACTTGATACTTTACTCACTGAAGACACTTCACACACTTTTTTGTACCTTCTATTCGTTCAGATTTTTTTTCTACTAACCCCTGTATAACTGTTTATATTCCACTAACCTTTGTTTATTGTTTACTGTATTGTACTCTGGCAAAACAATTTCATCCAGGATTAATACATCTTATCTTATCTTATCGTGCAGCTGTCAGTCAGAAATAATCAGCTGCATTGATCAGTAAAATATATACATTATGCATGTTGTGTTTCTGTTGCAGCCCCTGGTGACTGTATATTTATGTGGTGGATCCTTTGTGGCCTCTATGTGATGGGGATGGTTTGTGCTGACTTTCCACTTTTCCTGGTTGAGGAGCTTCAGAGTCACCTGTCTCCAAACAGGGATAATTGACCTGGAGCTCCAGACCTGCTCTGAAGCTCATTTATCTTCTCCACTACTGACGTACCTGATTGGACCACCATATGTAACTTCTGTCAGCAACTAGGTTAGGAGGTACCTGTGTCTTTTGTTTGCTGTAGCTCTTGAGAAATGACTACGAGTAGCTAATATGTGCTTTGAGGCACTCATTTAGTTTAGTTGATGTTCATTTTAGATTTTGCTTTAGCTAGTTTTTGTAACTCAGTTTTCATTGTATCTTTGAGTTAACCTGTTTTCGTTGTTGAAGCACCACCTTCTTATTTGGTAATTATATCACTAAGCAATAAATAAACTGCTCACTAATACGCCATTGTTTTTTGTTACACCTCGTTCACCTTAGACGGCTGAATCACAACTTTGTCGATGCTTTGCTTTATTTTCATTGGATGCTCCTGTGGACAGAAACAGATGAGTTGTGTTGTGTTGTGTGTGGAGGTTGTGTAATTCTACCTGTTCTGTGCAAGGAACTCCTCGTGGACTGCACATACTTCTTCAGCAAGTCAGGGAACACGTGGAGTAAATTGTATTTATTGTCCTCTAGTCTAGCTTTGTCTGCGTCCCATCTCAGTTTGGTGATGAACGCCTCTGGTTTTGAAGCGGTCCATGTCAGTGTCTGCAGGTCCAGAGACATGAAGTCTTCTCCATCATATCCATATTGATTAAAACCCCTGACTTCTCCAGTTTCATCATCCCATTCACAGCCATGCATTTGCTGTAGGATGTGAGCACCTGTGACACAGAGAGATTTTACTGTCATACTTCATTTTGTGTATCATCAACACATTAACAGCTGTGAATTATTCATATTTCGTACATTTAAATACAAAACTCTGTGCTGTATCAGTTTCTCTGCATTTAAAAGAATGTGTGTAATGTCAGTGTTTTTCCACTTATGGACAAATCTGGAAAATATAAATAAAATGTATGCCTTATTAATATTTTTAGTGTAGATTTTCTCTTGAAGGATTCTGTGCAAGACCACTGATATGTGCAATGTTGTTATTTCCAGACCAATTTACAATTCAGGCAGTCTGAGCTCATACTTATGTATATCGTTTGCTTGTTTTTTATTTGTCTGCTAACATTGGTTCCATGTTTGCATTATCCACTTTGCTGCTGTAATAATACAAACTGGCCCTCTGTAGCATTAATGAAGGGTTACTGTTTTGCATTGTTTTCCCAATATAATTTACATTTAATACTATCAGACAGGAAACACCTTCAGTGTGTCTGTTAGACCTCAGAGAGACACACTGTGTTTAAGTAACTCTGAATGTAAAACTGAATCGTGTGGTACTTAGAAAACTCTGCAGTGAATTTTTAATTTAAAGGGTATTTGCAATTTAGGATTGTTTGTTGGTTGCTTAGCAAAAAGGTTATTTTGCAATATTAGTGAGGACACACATATTTAGATTTACATGCTTTGTAATAGTAACATATAAAAATATACACAATAAGAAAATATGGCCTATAAAGTGACCAACAGTCTGGATCCTTGATCAGAAAAGATCCACTAATGACCAAACAGGCAGACAGAGTGACTCCTTAGAACTGATGCCACACAACTGGCTTGATTCAGTGTCAACAGTGTGGAACGGAGACTTTAGTTTTCAGTTAACTTGTTTAGATCATAACACAACTCATTTAAATGGTGATAGAGGTTTGTTGTGTTTCCTATCTTTGTGGGTGTTAGGCAATTCCATCAAGCTGCTGTAATGTCCATGAAACCCTCATATGAAGTGTCAGTAAATAGAGATATTGTGAGAAACTGGCTGTCCAGGATTTAATGCTTGCAGGCAAGGGCGTCAGTTTGTTTTTAAAAGTGGGGGGGATGGAGACCACAGCCATTATCAGATGGAAATGCACACCCTGGGTGGCGTGCTGGGTAATCAGGAACACCGGGGATATCCCCGGTGGGCCGCTTTATTGTTGGGCCGCTCCAGTCATAAAATAATAATAATAATAATAATAATAATGCTTTAAATCATGGGTCTCAAACTCGCGGGCCAACTGCGGCCCGTGGGACGATATTTTGTGGCCCTCTACTTGAAATCAAAGTTTAGCATTGGTGCGGCACGCCTGCTTTTCTCATATGCTTCGGTGTCGTTGGTAAGATAGCACTTTGAGAAAATGTCGAAGAACAGCGGCAAAATGCCACACGTTGGACTCGAACTGACAACCACCGCACCAAAGCCGGAGGCTCAACCTGTTGAGCTATCGGTACATGTAAGTAGAGCGGTCTGTGGGCCACTATAGTACTAATTCCCCCTCTGGTCGGAGCTTCCACTTGGCACCGGCGTAAATTTAGCATCTGCTCGTTTTTTGTTTTTTTTAACCTCACGAAGGTGTGCTTCATGTCTGTGCAACTCTCGGCCGAGTGCGGATGGTGCGTTCAGGAGCATCGGAATTTTCTATACTACTGAAAATAACTGGGTTTACAACAGCTTACATGTGAAGAATTTGAATGTGTTGGAGACAAAATGACCCCTGTCAAAAAGTGTGTGTGTGTGTGTGTGTGTGGGGGGGACACATCCCCACCGTCCCCCCCTAAACTGACGCCTATGCTTGCAGGAGAACTTTATGAGAAACTCTAATTATGTGCATACAAGGAAAATTCTAGTCAAAAACTTAATTCATCAGTAAATAATTTCATAAAGCCACCAGCTTTCTGCCTGCAGATGTTTTGAGTTGGGCAGATTTTAGCTTCACAACTGTAATAAAAGTGGCTGCAAGTCATGAACACCTGCCCTAAAAAAATCACTGAAGAAGGGCTGATATAATTGCTGATATAATTTAGTGCAGCATCTGCCAACAGAGGGACAAAACATTTCAGCAGTGAAAACAGAGATGAAAGAAATATCTTACCCTCGGTTTGGTTTAAGCGTTTCACCAAGCTGTCAATGGTTGCGCTGAAGAAGTGCTGGCTTTCATAACATCTGTTAACGTACCACTCCAGGTGTTTTGGGTCATCTTTTATGAACTGTCTCGCCCAGTCCACTTTGGGTTTAGCCGTCTTGGTGTTGCTGTCACAGTAACCCACATGAACTCCATCAACCGATGCAGAACCCACAAACTCTGGGAAGTCTGGGACTCCAGAAGTTCCAGTGGAGAATAATATCAAGGAGTGTTTCACTGGAGGGAAAAGAAGGTTTTCAGGTCTTAAATTTTGTTCTGTTTATATTTTTGCATTTTAAAATAGATTAATTAACAATGGACCAGAAAAAACAAAACAAAACAAAACATGGGAATCGTCATCTTCCCTCCCTTCTCTGTGCTGCGCTCCTGGGGCCTCATTTATAAAGCTTGTGTACGCACAAAACAGGGCTAGAAAGTGGCACACGCCACTTTCTACGCAAAGGTTGTGATTCATATAAAACAAACTTGGCGTGAGAATATGCGCACTGGTGCGCCAACTTTGATGCTTGCTTACGCACATTTTGGAGACAGAGGGAACGGCAGTGCCGGAGGGTGAAGTGGTGAATTAAAACCAGAGCTTCTTTATTGGGAGACATTTTCTTTAGAAAAAGTCTGACAGAGTCTTTAACAGACTCTTATCTCCACCTCACTGACTGCATCCTCTGTTACTCTCAGCCATGACAGCTGCAGCAAATGCATGTCTTTAATGCGCCAATTTAATGGCGATAAAAAGATATTGATAACAATCTTAAGTCCAGACTGAACAGGTACATGTTGGGCTGAATCTGTGCTAATAAGAAATATTTTTTTAAAAAATGAAGTGACATTAAAAGCATTGTGCTTTGCTGACAAGAACTGAAAAAACAAACAGCACCAGGAAGAAGTAATGGTTAACAGTTACTCTGAGATCTTACCTGAATATGTGACATGGCAGAAAAAGAGTAAAGCCAAAAATTTCTTCATTTTCTTTTTGGAAGTCCTGAAAGAAAAGAAATTCAGTGAGATAATCAGAAATACCAAAAGAAAATGGGATGTATCCTTCACTGATACGTCACAGTGTTTACACAAAGCCCTCTCACCAGAAATGTAACTAGAATGTGACTGGCCCAATGTACTCATACAGATGTGTTTTTAACATTTATTTACTCAGTCTTGTCAGCAACAACAAAAACCACAAAAAATAAAGGACATGCTAGAAACATTTCAACCTGTTTTGGTCGTCTGGGATTAATAAATACTAATTTGCTCGTGTGTTAAAGGTGCAACAGAGTTCACAGAGAAAAAGTTGATTTGAGTCTCATCTCAAAGTTGTCAGTATCTGACAGTCTGAGTTTCCAAACCACAGCGTCGGGTTGAGACTCACAATTTACATGTTGCCTTTTTAAATTTGTTTTCTGTTGGTCAAAACCACATTTCAAAATATATGCACTTGGACTTATGGCACTTTATGTATTGCAGTGTAGTTGTTTTGTACCTGTAGGTGTGACATACTGGACCACTGAACACCTTCTCTTCCAACGGTTTTTATACATTTCTGACATTATAGATTAATACTGAAGACATCAAAACTATGAAAGAATGAATGGAATTATGCAGTAAACAAAATGTTACAGTAATTATCAGCTTCCTGGGTCATTCCACATCAACTCAGCGAGATTCTGTTACGAACAGGGGGGTTGGAGAACCCAGGTGCAGACACAATAGACAGGCAACCAGGTGTTAAAGGAAAAGGGGTTTATTACCAAAATCAACACTACTACAAACTAAAGACAGAGTGAAAACCAAACAGTGGAACACAAAAGAGCTAAGGGGAAGTACTCACACTCAGGGAACTAATACTGAGGGAGAAACAAGGCTGAAGTCCATCCAAACTACTGAGTCCAAGGGGGAAATCCACAAAAGCAGGGAAGCAGAAAGGTCAAAAAAACTGACGCAGTCCAGAGAGGAGTGGATTTGTGGGGGACGGCATGTGGGTCTGTCAAACAATAATCCTGCAGCAATTGAGGGGAGGAACAGAGCTTAACCTCTTAAGTCCTGGCCATATTTTCAGAAAAAACACCTAAAAAGACATACCCAAAGTAAATGAAGAATTACTCCACTATAAAAAAGTTCATATGCATGTTCTTGGTGTCCTATACATTATATATATATATATATATATATGACACCAAGAACATGCATATGAACTTTTTTCATATACTTTTCCATATATATATATATATAGGCTGTTATATACATATAACAGGGAACTAGACTAGAACAGGATAGAGTTTATTTACATTTACAATAAACAACACAATTACAATTATTATTAACGTGAATTATTATTTATTTATCTCTCTCTACGCTGTTATATATTTACAGCAAACCCCTCTCTCTTGAGAGCTGCTTCCCACTTCTTCCTCAACCCATAGTCTTTGGGAAACCTACATGCAGTAAAAAAAAAAAAAAAAAAAGTAGACCGAGAAGTAAATAAGTATGTACACAACAACACACTTAAAAAGAAATTATGCTAATAAATTAAGTGCAAAGAACTGAATTAGCCAATATAGGGACTGCCAGCGTGTCGTCATTTGTTATGGTCACGTGGTACAAGATGGCTGCCGGTTGGCAAGAACCAGCAGTAACATAACGGTTTGCAACGAGAAGGGTATCGGGTTTGAAGAAAATACGTACATTTATCGCTTTTCATGAATGTAAATGCACATGTATTTACCACAATGGTAATATCATGTGTAGTTGTTGGTTGTACTAAGCGTTTTGAGAAAGGATCAGGCTTGAAATATCACCGAATACCAATTTCAGGAGAGAGAAGATGGCAGTGGCTTCAGGCCAGAAGCTATCAAAACATCTGCAGATCTTACAAGAGGAAAAATATGAATATCATGTACAAAAATTCTCTCTCTCTCTTTCTCTCTCAATATTTATATAACATGGTAGAGACTGCGATTTGATAGAATTGGAGTTTCTACTGGTAGAGATTGTGATCGCAATCTCTACCAGTAGAAACTCCAATCCTACCAGTAGAGATTTGTCAGGGCTAAGGTTAGACTTTTAAGGTTAGGGTCAGGGGTCAGGGGTCAGGGGTCAGATTTAAAGTTCCATCTCTACTGGTAGAAACTCCAATTCTACCAGATCGCAGTCTCTCTCTATATATACATATATATATACTAGCCCTCCCTAGTTTGTGACACAACTGAATTGTTTCTGTTGTTTACAGTGGTTGTAAAGATGATGTAGCAGCACGTTTTCACAGTTACATGTTGTTGATGTTGTCGTTATATGCCTATGTGTTGATGCATTGACTTCATGAAAAAAGTATCCAAAGTGCATAGTGGCATTATGGGATGGCAGTGTACCATGGTGTTTTTTTCTTTTCTTTTTCATTGCCAAAATATGCAAACGCTTTATTAGTATATGGAATTGCAGCAGAAAAAGTTCGCGGTCTTTTGAGAACAAATGTACTCTCTTGGATTATACTGCTGTTATGCATTTGCACATTAGTGATTCTTGCCATTACAGTATTTGACTTGGTTAATAAAAGTCATTTTGTTTTGACATCATTCTTTATTTGGAATAACCCCTTGAGGTGTGTCACCTCGTTTTCGAGGGGGTCCAGTTAGGCAACAGTACAACAATATTACAACAAAATACAATACAACACACAAGCACATTCACACACAAACACTAATACAAAGGATATTCAACCAAACTACTATAATACAGTCATTATCTGCAGTGACTCAGAACTGGACAAGGTGGGAAAATAACATGAGGAGGTGATGAAATAAAAAGATTCCTCAACCACAAGAGCATTCAACCCTAAAATAGGAAGACAAAGCACGTTTGAATAGATTTAGATTAGGGAGGGATCTAATGTTAGCAGGAAGATTGTTCCAATCAGCAGGAGCTTTGAACTTGAAGGCCTTTTTGCCAATAGCCTTCTTAACATGAGGAACAGAGAAGAAGAGCTGAGATATATACGTATATATATATATATATATATATATATATATACAGGCACGTGCAAGGGGGGGGGGGGCTGGGGGGGCTGAAGCACCTGCCCCTTTTGCATCTGATGCCCAAAGTGCCCTTTTGTCAATTTTTTTTTAAGTGTGTGTGTGTGTGTGTGTGTATGTGTGTGAAAATCTGTGTGGTCCAAAATAATAAATAACTCAAACAAACAAAAAAAATAATTCAGGTCTACCCTCAGTCGGTCACATGATCCAGGTAGACGTCAGTCACGGCCCTGATGTGCCCTGACGTGCCCCGAAGCTCACCGTTAGCGCTGCTAATTTAGAAATGGAAGACCCGAAGGAGGACAACCAATGGTCTGGTGCTGCTAATGTTGAAAGGGAAGACTCAAGGAAGGACAACTGATGGTCCGGTGAGTATGTTTTGCAGCGGTACTCGTTTGTGCACGGTGTTTTCTTGAAAGATGACTGACGAAGCAAAGTGAGCATCCTGTGTGTGTGTCTCACTCTAACACACCTCTCATCAGTTATAGTTAGCTAACCATCGCTAGTTAACCACACAGCGTGCTGAGAGGATAAAGTGTGCCAGACTTCTTTTTGTTTCTGTATGTTTCTTTTGTCATGGGCAAAGTGCATCAGAGAGATGTATTATTTTACTGTCAGTGAGCTGCAGTGTGTTTCCTGTGTGTCTAGAGGCAATGAGGCAGAGGTTATATTATTACACTGAAACTATGCCATGTACATGTATATTCACTTAATTTTGGACTGGAAATTATTGTATTGCAATATAAATACAACAACAGTAACAATTAGAATTAGAAGAATTTGAATTGTGATTTTCTCAACCTCTCATTTCAACATATCAGTATTTGTTTAGAACATTTGTATATGAATGTCTCTCTCTCTCTGTGTGTGTGTGTGTGTGTGTGTGTGTGTGTGTGTGTGTGTGTGTGTGTGTGTGTGTGTGTGTGTGTGTGTACACACACACACACACACACACACACAATTAATATATATGATATCCATAAATATAAAATATATAGCTTTTATAACCTTGCTGTCTTGCGCAAAGTGGATAGTCAAATTCAATAAAAGCACAAATCAGTTTAAATACATGATTTCTATATCATTAAATAATTTTTTCTGCTTTATTATTAGCACTATGAATAATAAAGGGCAGATTATGAATCAACCCCATGGAGTAAATCTGTGGTTATACAGTGTATGTCTTGAAAAGGTATGAAATGTCACTGCGTGTGTATGTGTGTGTGTATCAGATTGTGGTTTATCAATCATATTTCAATTTGCAGAGATGCCTCGTAAGGAGAGGAGGTTGAAAGATAAACAAAAGGAGCTGCGTGAGGCTGCGAAAGGCAGTGGATCACTCACCAGCTGGATCACAAAGAACACAAAAGGTAAGAATGACACAGGTACAAGCTATTTACATTGCAGAGGTGCTCGGTTAGAGATAACAATATGAAGCACAATTTCAGTGTTGTCGTCCTGTTACATTATCGATCATTGTGTATGGTGGGTTTATTATTGATTAGGTGTAGGAGATGTTAATTCGATCAATCAAGAGCAAATTTTGCCTTGTTTCCAGATGACCAGGGAGTGAGTCATGACAGGTCAGATGAGGAGACGGAAGGAGAGAAACAGGAAGGGACTGTGCCACAGGAAATCGAGAGTTTGGGAACAGAAAGCCAGGAGGAGATAGAGGCTGGAGGAGAGGTGTCAGGAATTGTTGAGGAGCCTATAGAGAATGTTAATGTAGAGGATGCAGCTAACCAGGAGACAGAGGTTGGAGTGAGAGAGGCAAAGACTGTAGTACAAACGGCACAAACTCTTGAGGTAGAGGGAGCATCAAGCCAAGAGGAGACTGAAGCCAGAGGGAGGCAAAAATTCTCAGGCATACTTGGACTTACCCACCCAAATGATCCTGCCCATGTTCTGCAATTCGACATTAAATATGATGAGGCCTTCATACAGTTTTCTAACAATATTGGACCCTGTCAACCCGCATTCTCATCATTTCCAAAAAATGAGGAGGGGCGGTCATTTCAAAAGAAATGGTTTGAGAATAATCCATGGCTTGAATACTCCCCAAGTCTTAATGCCATGTTTTGTTTTAGCTGCCGTCTTTTTGTGAATGATCAAAAATACGCAAGCTGCAAAACCTGGAAAACAGAAGGAGTCAGTCGGTGGAAAAGGGCTCTGGAAAGGATTAAAGAGCACAGTGCCTCAGAATCTCACATGTGTAGTATGGTGAGGTGGAACATTTACAAAAAGAATTCACTGGAGGCAGCTTTCAAAATGGGTGACCATGCACTACAAGCTGCAAAAGACAAGGAAAGAGAAAAAAACAGAGAAATTCTGTCCCGCTTACTAGCCATCAGTCTTTATCTGGCAAGACAGGGTATGCCTTTTAGAGGAGATGATGAAACCCTGTCAAGCCAAAATCGAGGTAACTTCCTTGAGTTGGTGGAGCTTTTTAGCAAATATGACAGTGTAATTAAATTCCACCTGGACGCCATAAAAGAGAAGCAGGGACCAGGTAAACGACCTCCTGTCTCACTCCTCTCCAACAGAAGTCAAAATGATATGATCAAAGCTTTGGCCATATCAGTAAAACAGGCCATCCAAAAAGAAATCCAAGAGAGCAAAACCTTTTCCATTCTCATGGATGAAACTACAGATGCTGCACACACTGAGCAGGTTTCTTTTGTCATCAGATATGTGCATAACATGCAAATCAAGGAGCGCTTTCTGCAGGTGTGCAATGTGCAGGTCACAAGTGGAGATGCTCTTGAAAAGACAGTCATAGCTCTCCTGGAAGAAAATAATCTGAAGTTGGAAAACATCCGGGGTCAAGGGTATGATGGTGCTGCAAACATGAGCGGACGCTTTAAGGGTCTTCAGTCAAGAATCCTAAAAAGAAATCAGAAAGCCTTGTATGTACACTGTCAGGCACATTGCCTTAATCTGGTGTTAGTTGAAAGTGCAAAGTCAAACATCTGTTTTGTCAGCTTTTTCAGCTTAGTTGAAAAACTTTATGCTTTTGTGGCCAACTCATCAAAAACGACACTCTGCATTTATTGAAATGCAGAAGACAATGTACCCCGATAAGCGTCCACTGGAGCTGCAGAAGCTGTCAGACACACGGTGGGCTTGCAGAGAAACTGCCCTTCGCACTCTGAGAAAGGTCCTCCCAGCTGTCATGCAGTTTCTTGAGGAAATAACACAGCAAGATCCCCCAGACTCTTCAGCAGGTGATGCAATGATCCTTCTCAAGAGCATCAACTTTGAATTCTTCCTGTGTCTGGAGATCACCTGTCCAATCTTCCAGATGACTGCAATGGCTTCTGATGCTTTGCAACAGAAAGACATAGACCTGGCTGCAGCATACAAAATTGTTGATGGAGTTTTTCAGAGGCTGGCCCACACCAGAACAGAGGAAGAGTTTGAAAACATGTATCAACAGGCTACAGAGAAGGCTGCATCAGTGGGCCTGGACCCGCCAAATGAGATTCCTGGTCAAGCTAGGAGGAGGAAAATGCCAGCAAAGTTCAAGGTCATTGCCACAGCAGCTACTGCTGACCACACTTTCCCTACTTTGCAAGACTACTACCGTGTTAAAGTGTATTACGCTTTTGTGGACATGATGACACAAGAGCTTCAGAGACGCTTTAAAGGAGAAGATACACACGTGGACAAAATTGTTGGTACCCCTCAGTTAAAGAAGGAAAAACCCACAATTCTCACTGAAATCACTTGAAACTCACAAAAGTAACAATAAATAAAAATTTATTGAAAATTAAATAATCAAAATCAGCCATCACTTTTGAATTGTTGATTAACATAATTATTTAAAAAAACAAACTAATGAAATAGGGCTGGACAAAAATGATGGTACCCATAACTTAATATTTTGTTGCACAACCTTTTGAGGCAATCACTGCAATTAAACGATTTCTGTATTTGTCAATGAGCGTTCTGCAGCTGTCAACAGGTATTTTGGCCCACTCCTCATGAGCAAACAGCTCCAGTTGTCTCAGGTTTGATGGGTGTCTTCTCCAAATGGCATGTTTCAGCTCCTTCCACATATGTTCAATGGGATTCAGATCTGGGCTCATAGAAGGCCGCTTTAGAATAGTCCAACGCTTTTCTCTCAGCCATTCTTGGGTGTTTTTGGCTGTGTGTTTTGGATCGTTGTCCTGTTGGAAGACCCATGACCTGCGACTGAGACCAAGCTTTCTGACACTAGGCAGCACATTTCTCTCCAGAATGCCTTGATAGTCTTCAGATTTCATCGTACCTTGCACACTTTCAAGACACCCTGTGCCAGATGCAGCAAAGCAGCCCCAAAACATTACTGAGCCTCCTCCATGTTTCACCGTAGGGACAGTGTTCTTTTCTTCGTATGCTTGGTTTTTGAGTCTATGAACATAGAGTTTATGTGCCTTACCAAAAAGCTCCAGTTTGGTCTCATCTGTCCAAAGGACATTCTCCCAGAAGCTTTGTGGCTTGTCAACATGCATTTTTGCAAATTCCAGTCTGGCTTTTTTATGAGTTTTTTTCAGCAGTGGTGTCCTCCTTGGTCATCTCCCATGAAGTCCACTTTGGCTCAAACAACGACGAATGGTGCGATCTGACACTGATGTACCTTGGCCTTGGAGTTCACCTTTAATTTCTTTGGAGGTTGCTCTGGGCTCTTTGGATACAATTCCAACGATCCGTCTCTTCAATTTGTCATCAATTTTCCTCTTGCGGCCACGTCCAGGGAGGTTGGCTACTGTCCTGTGGGTCTTGAACTTCTGAATAATATGAGCCACTGTTGTCACAGGAACTTCAAGCTGTTTAGAGATGGTCTTATAGCCTTTACCTTTAAGATGTTTGTCTATCATTTTTTTTCGGATGTCCTGGGACAATTCTCTCCTTCGCTTTCTGTTGTCCATGTTCAGTGTGGTACACACCTTTTCACCAAACAGCAGGGTGACTACTTGTCTCCCTTTAAATAGGCAGACTGACTGATTAAAGTTTGGAAACACCTGTGATGTCAATTAAATGACACACCTGAGTTAATCATGTCACTCTGGTCAAATAGTTTTCAATCTTTTATAGAGGTACCATCATTTTTGTCCAGGCCTGTTTCATTAGTTTGTTTTTTTAAATAATTATGTTAATCAACAATTCAAAAGTAATGGCTGTTTTTGATTATTTAATTTTCAATAAATTTTTATTTATTGTTACTTTTGTGAGTTTCAAGTGATTTCAGTGAGAATTGTGGGTTTTTCCTTCTTTAACTGAGGGGTACCAACAATTTTGTCCACGTGTGTAACTCAACATGGGAAATCTTGAATGCCCTCCACTGCCTGACAGTCCCAGAGAACTGGAAAACAACAAAAATTCCAACAGAGGCACTGCAAGCTCTGAAGAAACTCTGCCAGTTCTACAACATTGAAGAAGAAGACAAACTGCAGACAGAGCTTAAGGTCTTCCATATGTCATACTCATGCCCCTCACCAGTCAGTGTAGCATCTCTTCTTTCAGCGGTCAGAGAAAACAATGCACATCTGGTTTTCCCTAACTTGACTGAGCTGCTGAAGACATACGGCACACTTCCGGTGTCTACAGCAACTGTGGAACGCTCTTTCTCAAAACTGAAGCTGGTGAAAACAAAACTTCGCACCCTTTGCACAGAAGAGAGGTTGTCAGAGCTTCTTCTGCTGGCAATTGAGAAGGATATTCCAATCAACCACAGTGAGGTCATTGACATTTTTCAGGGCATGGGCAACAGGAAGTTGCTGTTATAACTGCAACAAAGAAAAACACAACTTTGTGATGTGTAAAAAGAAACCACAGACCCAGACAAGCACACACACGTCCCTCCTCTATTCTCTATATCTCATTATAAATGTTCCCTTTTCAGTTTAATAAATTATTATTATTATAGCATTTCTTGTTGGAATCATGTTTGTGTTTTGAGGTTGGAAAACAAAAATAAAGTTTTGAAATTAAAATAAAGAGGTGTCACAATTGTTTAATTTTTGTCCTCCAGTTTTATTTTAACTAAAAAAACAAGGACTCTAGGAAGAGCAGCCACAGTTACAGTCCAGTGTCTAATGGGGATCTAAATTCAACTTCATACATTATCTTCCTATGTCCTAAATTAATGCACAGCTTGAATTATGGCTTTGTGGATATAGACTGTACCTTCACCTCTCCTTTATTCTGGTCCCCCATTAATGTTCCCCTTTCAGTTTATGAATGAGCAAATAGTTCTGTTTAGTTCAAACAGTCAGCCTGGCTGCAGCCTCTCAGCAGGAGTCTCCTACAAACAGTCAGCAGTATGGTAGGTCACAGTCAGCCATTTTCAATGTCAGTTATCTTTGCATCTTCTCATGATGAGAAAACACTTGTTTAATCAGCTACTATCTCTCCCATGTTTTTTTTTAGTGTCTACAGTCTCAGATCAATACAGCCCACCTCCAGCAGTGTCATCATCAGTAGCAGCAGCCTCCTCACCAACCCCTTCAACAAAAGCTGTTCAATGAACCCCATCAGGTCAAACACAGACTGCCTCCTAACAAAGATATGAGGTGTGTCGTATGTTGTGATTTTATGTTTCATTCTTTAAGAATATCTGCTGCTACAATTCACCCAGGTATATTGTAGGTATGTTTATGGTGTTTCAAATTCGTGCTCCATGTGCCCCCCTTTGAACTTTGAGCACCTGCCCCTCCAAAGGTCTCTGCACGGCCCTGGCTGGCCCACACCAGAACAGAGGAAGAGTTTGAAAACATGTATCAACAGGCTACAGAGAAGGCTGCATCAGTGGGCCTGGACCCGCCAAATAAGATTCCTGGTCAAGCTAGGAGGAGGAAAATGCCAGCAAAGTTCAAGGTCATTGCCACAGCAGCTACTGCTGACCACACTTTCCCTACTTTGCAAGACTACTACCGTGTTAAAGTGTATTACGCTTTTGTGGACATGATGACACAAGAGCTTCAGAGACGCTTTAAAGGAGAAGATAACTCAACATGGGAAATCTTGAATGCCCTCCACTGCCTGACAGTCCCAGAGAACTGGAAAACAACAAAAATTCCAACAGAGGCACTGCAAGCTCTGAAGAAACTCTGCCAGTTCTACAACATTGAAGAAGAAGACAAACTGCAGACAGAGCTTAAGGTCTTCCATATGTCATACTCATGCCCCTCACCAGTCAGTGTAGCATCTCTTCTTTCAGCGGTCAGAGAAAACAATGCACATCTGGTTTTCCCTAACTTGACTGAGCTGCTGAAGACATACGGCACACTTCCGGTGTCTACAGCAACTGTGGAACGCTCTTTCTCAAAACTGAAGCTGGTGAAAACAAAACTTCGCACCCTTTGCACAGAAGAGAGGTTGTCAGAGCTTCTTCTGCTGGCAATTGAGAAGGATATTCCAATCAACCACAGTGAGGTCATTGACATTTTTCAGGGCATGGGCAACAGGAAGTTGCTGTTATAACTGCAACAAAGAAAAACACAACTTTGTGATGTGTAAAAAGAAACCACAGACCCAGACAAGCACACACACATCCCTCCTCTATTCTCTATATCTCATTATAAATGTTCCCTTTTCAGTTTAATAAATTATTATTATTATAGCATTTCTTGTTGGAATCATGTTTGTGTTTTGAGGTTGGAAAACAAAAATAAAGTTTTGAAATTAAAATAAAGAGGTGTCACAATTGTTTAATTTTTGTCCTCCAGTTTTATTTTAACTAAAAAAACAAGGACTCTAGGAAGAGCAGCCACAGTTACAGTCCAGTGTCTAATGGGGATCTAAATTCAACTTCATACATTATCTTCCTATGTCCTAAATTAATGCACAGCTTGAATTATGGCTTTGTGGATATAGACTGTACCTTCACCTCTCCTTTATTCTGGTCCCCCATTAATGTTCCCCTTTCAGTTTATGAATGAGCAAATAGTTCTGTTTAGTTCAAACAGTCAGCCTGGCTGCAGCCTCTCAGCAGGAGTCTCCTACAAACAGTCAGCAGTATGGTAGGTCACAGTCAGCCATTTTCAATGTCAGTTATCTTTGCATCTTCTCATGATGAGAAAACACTTGTTTAATCAGCTACTATCTCTCCCATGTTTTTTTTTAGTGTCTACAGTCTCAGATCAATACAGCCCACCTCCAGCAGTGTCATCATCAGTAGCAGCAGCCTCCTCACCAACCCCTTCAACAAAAGCTGTTCAATGAACCCCATCAGGTCAAACACAGACTGCCTCCTAACAAAGATATGAGGTGTGTCGTATGTTGTGATTTTATGTTTCATTCTTTAAGAATATCTGCTGCTACAATTCACCCAGGTATATTGTAGGTATGTTTATGGTGTTTCAAATTCGTGCTCCATGTGCCCCCCTTTGAACTTTGAGCACCTGCCCCTCCAAAGGTCTCTGCACGGCCCTGTATATATATATATATATATATATTTTTTTTTTTTTTTTTTTTTTTTTTTGAAGATGGCGGAGTAGAGGCTCCGCGGTGCACAGCTCTCCCTGATCAATGCGTTAAAGCTGCAAATTAAGACCTCTCAGTCTGCATTTCTTATCAGGTCTTGGACTTGTCTTCGCTTTTGATCATGCCTCATCATGCCGACAGTAGACGCTGAGAATGGGGCGTGCGAGCTGACTGTGGCGTCTTTGGAAGCCACCTTGCAACAGTTCTTTGCTGAAGCTGAGAAACATTCTAAAGATCGCTTCGAACGGCTGGAAAGTCAGCTCGACTTTATCAAAATGACTCTCGATAAACATACGAAGGATCTGGACACACAATGCAAGATTACCTCCTCTCTTCAAACGCAAATGAAGCGGGTTCAGGAGTCTGCTACTGAACACAAAGTGGCTCTAGAGAAACTTCAAGAGAAGATTATATCGATGGAAGACAGGAGCAGAAGGAATAACCTCCGAATAATCAACTTGAAGGAAGAAGTGGAAAAGGGACATGCCTTGTCTTACCTGATGAGCTGCCTTCCTAAATGGTTCCCGGAGTTAGCCTTCAACCCCCCAGAGCTCACGCGCGCACACCGCGTTGGTCCTCCACGGGCTTTGATACTGAACTGTCTCCGCTTCGCTGACAGGGACCGGATTTTGGGACTTGCCAGGAAAACACCGGTGATTGTGGATGGTCAATCAGTCCGTTTCACTGCCGATTACAGTGATGCCACGGCCCGCCGAAGACGTCCGGCTGAATCCCAAACCGCCCCCAACACACTATCCCTACACACTACCCCTCCGTTTGCGCGTTCCCGCGGAGGGTCCTCCATATTATGGGCCGTCCCAAACCGCGTAGTGCGGAGGGGGAGTGGACCATATGTCTATGGAGTGGACTGTTCAGCCCTTAAATAGCGAGTCTGCATTGATGCTCACTCTGGACAACTTTTTCAGGAAGTACAACGTCGAAATGGAGGAGGAAACAAACACATTGATGTGAGTTCCACATGCGTCCATTATTTCTCCCACGCCTTTTTCACACTGACAGAACATCACAAAAAGAGTGGTGTAAAAAGATAAATCAAAAGAAATAAATCTTCTCTGCTGACGTTTGATTTAATTGTGCACCCCCTGACACCTTAAAATTTGAACACAACTGACAGAATTCATTTATTCATTCATTCATTTGTTGGATTTGAAATGCCAGATAACAGGATTGGAAAACATGTGAGTGAAAAAAAGTGGGATGCTTTCGTCTTCTGGAAGCAGCAGCGATCCTTGTTAGTTGCAACCTGTGCCACAGCGCTACAGCCATGCACAGTAGGCGTCTTTGTGTTACCATGGCGATGACGTCTTCCGTTTTCCGGTGAGGCGACAGGGCGTCCCATTCCTGACGATCGTATTTATACCCTCCCCCTTCAATAATAGGTGCCCTCCACAGCTGCGAGTGTGACTTCTTTTGGAGTGACACTCGGTAGTGGAGGGGGAGTGCATAGATATATATATAGATATGTATATATCTATGGTCACGCCGGTTTGTTTACTTCCGCATATACGGAATGACGCACTACTTAGCGCTTGACGTAAATCTACGGAGGAGACTTGTTCGAGGTATGTCTGATTTTGCCTATAGTTATAATTTTTCAGACTTGGAGGTTGTTGCTTTGCTGTTTTATATTATGTTACGCTGAGTTAATAAACCTTTATGGTTCTTTTTTATTTGAATTTTCCAAAGTAAAATGCAATAAAGAAATGTATTCATTACGAGGCTGGATTAAACTCAGTGATAAATATCATTATATATTTAAAGGGAAGCGAGCTATGACAGTTTGATGCTATTTTGTGTAAATGTATTATTATTTTGTTTGTTTTCTGTCCTGTTTGTTTGTCCATTTGTGTGTGTGTGTGTGTGTGTGTGTGTGTGTGTGTGTGTGTTTGTGTTTGTCTGTCTTTCATGTCTATGTTTGTCTGTGTTTGTGTGTGTTTGTCTGTGTCTGTGTCTGTCTGTGTATGTTTGTCTGTGTCTGTTTGTCTTTCATGTTTGTGTTTGTGTTTATCTGTGGCCCTTATTCTCTGACCACATACCCACTCCTCCTTGTTACAGGTTTCTGAGATAGAGTATTATGCACAATTACGATAGTGATGATTCATCCACATCGGAGGATATTCCTGATGTGGATCTAGATTTTCCTCAGCTATCTGATTCTAAATGTTCAAATAGGATGAATGATATGGATCCAGATTATAATATTTTCAAAAATGTAAACAATTGTGCATACTACACAGACACTACATTTAACGAAACAATTAAATTGGACAACAAGCTATCATTAGTTCATTTTAACAGTCGGAGTCTATATTGTAATTTTGAAAATATCAAAGACTATTTGTTTCAATTTAAAGCACTTTTCAATATACTAGCTATCTCAGAAACTTGGATTAATGTAGATAAAGGTACGGACTTTAAAATGTGTGGCTATGAAATGTTTTGTATGAACAGACAACACAAGAAAGGAGGTGGAGTGGCTTTATACATTGATAAAAGCATGGACTGCAATCTTATAGAAAATATGTCAATAGCAGTGGAAGAAATATTTGAATGTATTACTGTGGAAATTGTGTTAAAGAAAAGGAGAAACATTTTTGTCAGCTGTGTTTACAGAGCTCCAGGATCCGACTTTAATTTATTCAATGAATGGATGGAAAGGTTATTTACTATAAAAACAAAAAAAGATATTATAATATGTGGAGACTATAATATAGATTTATTAAATGCAAATCAACATAAAAATACAGTAGATTTCATTGAAACAATGTACAGTATTAATTTGTATCCTTTAATTACAGCACCAACCAGAATAACAGCCCACAGTGCTACTTTACTTGATAACATATTTTCAAATGTTATTGATGATAAAATAGTTAGTGGTTTATTAATAAATGACATTAGTGATCACCTTCCTGTCTTTATGGTGTATGATGCAAATTACAAAAGAAATAATGAAAATTGTTTTAACTACTGTAGGATTAAAACAGAGCAATCATTGAAAGACTTAAAGAACGATCTAACCTCTTGCAATTGGGACTGTATTTATGATAAGTTAGATGTAAACACAGCTTACAACTCCTTTATGGAAATCTTTATTTCACTTTATGAAAAAAATTGTCCAATTAGAAAATGCAGAAAGAAAAATGCTTCAAATACTCCATGGATAACTAGCGGGCTGGTAAATGCGTGCAAAAAGAAAAATTATTTACACAAACAATTCTTGAAGTATAAGACTAGTGAGGCGGAACAGAAGTACAAAAAGTATAAAAACAAATTAACAAGCATTTTAAGGGAGAGAAAAAAAGATTATTATACTAAATTACTAGATAGTAAAAAAAACAATATTCAAAGTATGTGGAAGACGGTGAATAATATAACTGGGCACAGTTCAGCTAGCCCGTGTTATCCAGAGTATTTTGTGGAAAAGGACTTGGTTATTAGTGATAAAGAAGAAATTGTAGATAGATTTAATAATTTCTTTGTGAATATCGGACCTGAACTTGCTAGAAATATTCCAAGTGGCAGTGAACAGTTCTGTAATTTGATTGAGACAAATCCAAAGTCAATGTTTCTTACTCCAACTAATGAGGATGAGGTATTGGAGACTATAAGGAAATGTAGTAATAAAATATCACAGGATGCTAATGGAATAGACATGAGAACAATTAGGCTTGTGGCTGAAGCAATTGTTAAGCCACTCACACATATTTGTAACCTGTCATTTCAATGTGGACAGTTTCCCTCAGAAATGAAAGTAGCTAAAGTAATCCCTTTATTTAAATCAGGAAACAAACATTGTTTTACAAATTACCGGCCTATCTCCCTTTTGCCGCAGCTCTCAAAAATACTGGAAAAATTATTCAATTCAAGACTTCTCAGTTTTATTGGAAAAAATAATTTGCTATCCAACGCTCAATATGGCTTTAGACAAGGACGATCAACATCACTTGCTTTAATTGATCTTGTAGAGGAAATCACAAACTGTATTGAAAAACATAAATTTATTATTGGAATTTTTATTGATTTACAGAAGGCTTTTGATATGATTGATCATGACATTTTACTAAATAAACTGGAAAAATACGGTATTAGAGGAATTCCACATAACTGGCTAGAAAGCTATTTGGAAGATAGGCAGCAGTTTGTAGAGATTGATCAATATAAATCTCTAAACTGGAACATTTTATGTGGGGTACCACAAGGTTCAATTCTTGGGCCAACATTGTTTTTACTCTACATTAATGACATTTGTAAATTATCTAAAATCATGAAATTCATACTTTTTGCAGATGATACTAATATTTTATGTTCTGGAGAAAATTTGGAGAATCTTCAGAATGCAGTAACTCAAGAATTGTGCAAGTTAAATAATTGGTTTAACATAAATAAATTGTCTCTGAACTTAAAAAAGACCAAATTTATGCTGTTTGGGAAACAGAATAAGGATTTACCTGTGCAAATTACTGTTAGTAATACAGTTATTGAAAGAGTAAAGCAAAATGTGTTTTTAGGTGTAATCATTGATGAAAGGCTATCTTGGAAGCCTCATATAAATCATTTACGTTCAAAAGTAGGTAAGTGTGTTGGTGTGATGAAACGATGTAGTCTGATGCTCACTCAGAGAGCTTTATTATCTTGTATCACTCCTTCATTATGGCATACTTGAGCTATTGTATTGAAGTGTGGGGAAATTGTTACAAACTAATTTGTTACCTTTAGTTACTCTGCAGAAACGAGCCATCAGAATTGCTCATAAAGTGAAGTATAATGATCACACTAATCCACTGTTTCTTAATACCTTTAACTTAAATTACAAGACTTAGTAAATTTTAAAGCAGCTCAAATTATGTATAGAGCATCAAAAAATTCATTGCCCAATAACATTCAAAATTTATTTCAAAACAGAGATGCTCTTCATAAATATAATCTGAGAGGAATTGATAAATTATACCAGCCCAAAGTAAAGACAACCCTAAAGTCTATGTGTATCTCGGTGAAGGGAGTCATATTATGGAACAGCCTATCTGAAGAAATTAAAGCTTGTAAACATTTAGTTAGGTTTAAAATCACATTTAAAAGACACATAATGGAAAAGTACCAAGAGGAAACGATTTAATAACGCAGCCATGAACAGACTCATGCTCACTGTGTGTGCATGGGCCTGGGTATGGCTGACATTACCAGGGCCGTGCAGAGACCTTTGGAGGGGCAGGTGCTCAAAGTTCAAAGGGGGGCACATGGAGCACGAATTTGAAACACCATAAACATACCTACAATATACCTGGGTGAATTGTAGCAGCAGATATTCTTAAAGAATGAAACATAAAATCACAACATACGACACACCTCATATCTTTGTTAGGAGGCAGTCTGTGTTTGACCTGATGGGGTTCATTGAACAGCTTTTGTTGAAGGGGTTGGTGAGGAGGCTGCTGCTACTGATGATGACACTGCTGGAGGTGGGCTGTATTGATCTGAGACTGTAGACACTAAAAAAAAAACATGGGAGAGATAGTAGCTGATTAAACAAGTGTTTTCTCATCATGAGAAGATGCAAAGATAACTGACATTGAAAATGGCTGACTGTGACCTACCATACTGCTGACTGTTTGTAGGAGACTCCTGCTGAGAGGCTGCAGCCAGGCTGACTGTTTGAACTAAACAGAACTATTTGCTCATTCATAAACTGAAAGGGGAACATTAATGGGGGACCAGAATAAAGGAGAGGTGAAGGTACAGTCTATATCCACAAAGCCATAATTCAAGCTGTGCATTAATTTAGGACATAGGAAGATAATGTATGAAGTTGAATTTAGATCCCCATTAGACACTGGACTGTAACTGTGGCTGCTCTTCCTAGAGTCCTTGTTTTTTTAGTTAAAATAAAACTGGAGGACAAAAATTAAACAATTGTGACACCTCTTTATTTTAATTTCAAAACTTTATTTTTGTTTTCCAACCTCAAAACACAAACATGATTCCAACAAGAAATGCTATAATAATAATAATTTATTAAACTGAAAAGGGAACATTTATAATGAGATATAGAGAATAGAGGAGGGATGTGTGTGTGCTTGTCTGGGTCTGTGGTTTCTTTTTACACATCACAAAGTTGTGTTTTTCTTTGTTGCAGTTATAACAGCAACTTCCTGTTGCCCATGCCCTGAAAAATGTCAATGACCTCACTGTGGTTGATTGGAATATCCTTCTCAATTGCCAGCAGAAGAAGCTCTGACAACCTCTCTTCTGTGCAAAGGGTGCGAAGTTTTGTTTTCACCAGCTTCAGTTTTGAGAAAGAGCGTTCCACAGTTGCTGTAGACACCGGAAGTGTGCCGTATGTCTTCAGCAGCTCAGTCAAGTTAGGGAAAACCAGATGTGCATTGTTTTCTCTGACCGCTGAAAGAAGAGATGCTACACTGACTGGTGAGGGGCATGAGTATGACATATGGAAGACCTTAAGCTCTGTCTGCAGTTTGTCTTCTTCTTCAATGTTGTAGAACTGGCAGAGTTTCTTCAGAGCTTGCAGTGCCTCTGTTGGAATTTTTGTTGTTTTCCAGTTCTCTGGGACTGTCAGGCAGTGGAGGGCATTCAAGATTTCCCATGTTGAGTTATCTTCTCCTTTAAAGCGTCTCTGAAGCTCTTGTGTCATCATGTCCACAAAAGCGTAATACACTTTAACACGGTAGTAGTCTTGCAAAGTAGGGAAAGTGTGGTCAGCAGTAGCTGCTGTGGCAATGACCTTGAACTTTGCTGGCATTTTCCTCCTCCTAGCTTGACCAGGAATCTCATTTGGCGGGTCCAGGCCCACTGATGCAGCCTTCTCTGTAGCCTGTTGATACATGTTTTCAAACTCTTCCTCTGTTCTGGTGTGGGCCAGCCTCTGAAAAACTCCATCAACAATTTTGTATGCTGCAGCCAGGTCTATGTCTTTCTGTTGCAAAGCATCAGAAGCCATTGCAGTCATCTGGAAGATTGGACAGGTGATCTCCAGACACAGGAAGAATTCAAAGTTGATGCTCTTGAGAAGGATCATTGCATCACCTGCTGAAGAGTCTGGGGATCTTGCTGTGTTATTTCTCAAGAAACTGCATGACAGCTGGGAGGACCTTTCTCAGAGTGCGAAGGGCAGTTTCTCTGCAAGCCCACCGTGTGTCTGACAGCTTCTGCAGCTCCAGTGGACGCTTATCGGGGTACATTGTCTTCTGCATTTCAATAAATGCAGAGTGTCGTTTTTGATGAGTTGGCCACAAAAGCATAAAGTTTTTCAACTAAGCTGAAAAAGCTGACAAACAGATGTTTGACTTTGCACTTTCAACTAACACCAGATTAAGGCAATGTGCCTGACAGTGTACATACAAGGCTTTCTGATTTCTTTTTAGGATTCTTGACTGAAGACCCTTAAAGCGTCCGCTCATGTTTGCAGCACCATCATACCCTTGACCCCGGATGTTTTCCAACTTCAGATTATTTTCTTCCAGGAGAGCTATGACTGTCTTTTCAAGAGCATCTCCACTTGTGACCTGCACATTGCACACCTGCAGAAAGCGCTCCTTGATTTGCATGTTATGCACATATCTGATGACAAAAGAACCTGCTCAGTGTGTGCAGCATCTGTAGTTTCATCCATGAGAATGGAAAAGGTTTTGCTCTCTTGGATTTCTTTTGGATGGCCTGTTTTACTGATATGGCCAAAGCTTTGATCATATCATTTTGACTTCTGTTGGAGAGGAGTGAGACAGGAGGTCGTTTACCTGGTCCCTGCTTCTCTTTATGGCGTCCAGGTGGAATTTAATTACACTGTCATATTTGCTAAAAAGCTCCACCAACTCAAGGAAGTTACCTCGATTTTGGCTTGACAGGGTTTCATCATCTCCTCTAAAAGGCATACCCTGTCTTGCCAGATAAAGACTGATGGCTAGTAAGCGGGACAGAATTTCTCTGTTTTTTTCTCTTTCCTTGTCTTTTGCAGCTTGTAGTGCATGGTCACCCATTTTGAAAGCTGCCTCCAGTGAATTCTTTTTGTAAATGTTCCACCTCACCATACTACACATGTGAGATTCTGAGGCACTGTGCTCTTTAATCCTTTCCAGAGCCCTTTTCCACCGACTGACTCCTTCTGTTTTCCAGGTTTTGCGGCTTGCGTATTTTTGATCATTCACAAAAAGACGGCAGCTAAAACAAAACATGGCATTAAGACTTGGGGAGTATTCAAGCCATGGATTATTCTCAAACCATTTCTTTTGAAATGACCGCCCCTCCTCATTTTTTGGAAATGATGAGAATGCGGGTTGACAGGGTCCAATATTGTTAGAAAACTGTATGAAGGCCTCATCATATTTAATGTCGAATTGCAGAACATGGGCAGGATCATTTGGGTGGGTAAGTCCAAGTATGCCTGAGAATTTTTGCCTCCCTCTGGCTTCAGTCTCCTCTTGGCTTGATGCTCCCTCTACCTCAAGAGTTTGTGCCGTTTGTACTACAGTCTTTGCCTCTCTCACTCCAACCTCTGTCTCCTGGTTAGCTGCATCCTCTACATTAACATTCTCTATAGGCTCCTCAACAATTCCTGACACCTCTCCTCCAGCCTCTATCTCCTCCTGGCTTTCTGTTCCCAAACTCTCGATTTCCTGTGGCACAGTCCCTTCCTGTTTCTCTCCTTCCGTCTCCTCATCTGACCTGTCATGACTCACTCCCTGGTCATCTGGAAACAAGGCAAAATTTGCTCTTGATTGATCGAATTAACATCTCCTACACCTAATCAATAATAAACCCACCATACACAATGATCGATAATGTAACAGGACGACAACACTGAAATTGTGCTTCATATTGTTATCTCTAACCGAGCACCTCTGCAATGTAAATAGCTTGTACCTGTGTCATTCTTACCTTTTGTGTTCTTTGTGATCCAGCTGGTGAGTGATCCACTGCCTTTCGCAGCCTCACGCAGCTCCTTTTGTTTATCTTTCAACCTCCTCTCCTTACGAGGCATCTCTGCAAATTGAAATATGATTGATAAACCACAATCTGATACACACACACATACACACGCAGTGACATTTCATACCTTTTCAAGACATACACTGTATAACCACAGATTTACTCCATGGGGTTGATTCATAATCTGCCCTTTATTATTCATAGTGCTAATAATAAAGCAGAAAAAAATTATTTAATGATATAGAAATCATGTATTTAAACTGATTTGTGCTTTTATTGAATTTGACTATCCACTTTGCGCAAGACAGCAAGGTTATAAAAGCTATATATTTTATATTTATGGATATCATATATATAATTGTGTGTGTGTGTGTGTGTGTGTGTGTGTGTGTGTACACCACACACACACACACACACACCACACCACACAACACACAGAAGAGAGACATTCATATACAAATGTTCTAAACAAATACTGATATGTTGAAATGAGAGTTGAGAAAATCACAATTAAATTCTTCTAATTCTAATTGTTACTGTTGTTGTATTATATTGCAATACAATAATTCCATCCAAAATTAAGTGAATATACATGTACATGGCATAGTTTCAGTGTAATAATATAACCTCTGCCTCATTGCCTCTAGACACACAGGAAACACACTGCAGCTCACTGACAGTAAAATAATCATCTCTCTGATGCACTTTGCCCATGACAAAAGAACATACAGAAACAAAAAGAAGTCTGGCACACTTTATCCTCTCAGACGCTGTGGTTAACTAGCGATGGTTAGCTAACTATAACTGATGAGAGGTGTGTTAGAGTGAGACACACCACAGGATGCTCACTTGCTTCGTCATCATCTTTCAGAAAACACCGTGCACAAACGAGTACCGCTGCAAAACATACTCACCGGACCATCAGTTGTCCTTCCTTGAGTCTTCCCTTTCAACATTAGCAGCACCAGACCATTGTTGTCCTCCTTCGGGTCTTCCATTTCTAAATTAGCAGCGCTAACGGTGAGCTTCGGGGCACGTCAGGGCACATCAGGCCGTGACTGACGTCTACCTGGATCATGTGACCGACTGAGGGTAGACCTGAATTATTTTTTTTTGTTTTGAGTTATTTATTATTTGGACCACACAGATTTCACACACATACACACACACACACACACACACTTAAAAAAATTGACAAAAGGGCACTTTGGGCATCAGATGCAAAAGGGGCAGGTGCTTCAGCCCCCCAGCCCCCCCCCCCCCTTGCACGTGCCTGACATTACTTTATTTTGATGTTGTACATATAATACTTGTTCAAGGGGAGTACCAGCAAGTTTGCTGCCTGCTTCTTTGGTTGTATGTTGTCATGTGCTCTTTTGGAGAGAGGGTGTGCGGTCGGAGTATGTGTGGCCTGTCATTGTCTTGTCTTTGTCTTGTGTTTGTTGATTGTGATTGTAATAATGTAATTGTATTGTCTGTTGTTGTGAGTGATGTCGAGTGAGGGCTGGAGCCTTATAAGCGTAAGCTTCTTCCATCCCTTTTCAAATCACAGGAAATGTAAATTTGTACTTATATCATATATATTATTATTATTATTTGTTGTAAAAGTATGAACTATGTTATTGCACCCCAGTACTTATTTGAAATAAAAGAAAGAAGAAGAAGAAGAAGGTATGTCTTACTTGGTGTTGTTGTGGAAAAATTAATCCACTGCTATAATAATCTATGTCTGTGTGTGTATCTGAGAGCAGGCCTTTTGCCCTCTGACTGAAATGGTTACAGATAGCCTGTAGGTTGTTTCCTCTAGGATAACTGCCAGTATCAACAAAGTATTGTTTGGAGATAAGGGTGCAGGTGTTCGTGTGAGAAAATTTGGGGAGGCGCCTCCCATGGGGGAAAGTGCCGCCGCCACGAGTTTCCAATTAAATTATTAGGAGTAAAGATTCGCTCTTTCCTTAAATTGTGCAATACTGGCAGCTGGCAGTGGCAAAAGAGGATGGGTTAAGGGCATGAACTGACCCAGCTCAGAGAGTATAAGATTGTATTATCTGACAGTAAGTTCAGAGGCTTCCGGAACCTCTCTCAGTGTTTGACCTGTTAAACAGAATAACACTTTTGGCATCTGAAGACTCAACTCCTGGATCCTTGATGATTCTATGTGAGACTTAGATATTTTCAGACCTGAACATAGAATTAAATTACAAGTGTAATACATAGAGTGATCAGGTTAAACATATATTTTACGTAGTGGGCAACTGGCCCCCCCACTACAATTGGCGAGTCCACCCAGAGGAAGCGGGGAACGGCTGGAGACCCGCGGCTCGAGCGGAGGCTTAGAAATCACCCAAAGGGCCCAAAATAAGCCACCAGAAGGTGAGAAAATTCTTTTTTGATTCCAAATTATTTTGGGTGGTTTTGACCTCGTGCCTGAGCTACTGGGGCCACCAGTACGGTCAAAGTGCTTTCAAAAAACCTAGAAGGTTATAGAAATCATAAAATTGATAAAGTAAATATAATTAAAAGAAAGAACTGTGATTCCAGGAGTCGGGCCTCGGGAGTGCAAGTTGTATGTACTGTTTGTGTTTGTCTGTTTGTGTTGTTGAAAAGAAGCGTTGAAACTGAGATAAATTTACCTACTGCGTGACAGACGTCAGTTGCTACGGTTATCCTGGCAATGTCACGTTGACAGAGCTCTGATCAAATGAGGGTCAGAGGTCAGTCGCCATCAGAGAATTGGGCGATAGTAGATAGAGAAGTGATAGAGAAAATACGTCGCTTGTCCGGTTGAAAGTGACTCCCGCGGAGGAAAAATAGCAGCTGATGGATGGCTGCCAGGATTGTAGTCCCAGAAAATAGGTGCGCATAGTAGTTTAGATAAAAGGCCGTGTACATATGTATACCAGGACTATAAATGTAAATAAGTATAAACTGGTTTAAAATCATATGAAGTGATGTGTGAGGATGAAATGATTAAAATAAGTGTTTAATGAATGCAAGAAGTAACATAGGAATGTCTGTAAATAGGTGTAGATAGGTGTAGAAATAGCAGAGTACAGAAGGAAGGAAAAAAAGGTTTTTTTCACTCCCTTTGATTTTCAAGAGTGAGCGCGAAAGGAGGGGCTGTAGGAAAAAAGTTTTTTCACTGCCTCTGAGTTTCAGGGCGAGTGCGAAAGGAGGGGCTGTTTGAAAGGCTGCCTGTTGCAGAGTTTTGACACACACAACACTAGCGTACACTCACACACATTCGCTCGCACACATATACGCACACACACGCTAGTGCACACACCCACACACATTCTTGCACGCATCCGTGCACTCGCCTACCACACACGCACACGTCAACACACACATACACACGCACACACACACACACACGCACACTCATTCACACACGCAACTCACACGCACACATGATACACAACATTCTATAAAGGTATTTAGTGGGGACACACATTCAGATAGAAGGTGATTATTACCCTGCTGCTATATTTCAAAATTTAGTGCAGTTAATAGCCTTAGCTGGCAATTTCATCAGAAACCTAGTGAAGTCCGGCTTATAGGCCCTCACTTTCCAAAAAATAAAAATAAATAAATAATAATAATAATAATTTTTCGCTTTTATAGGATACTTACAGAGTGATCCTCGCTTAAACAGAAATACACACACATATTTGGCAGCAAGGGCGGCTGGCACAAATAAAGGGAAAAGAAACAGGATTTATTAAAGAAACTGCAGCTGATGTTTGCTTGTGTCTGATTGGCTGAAATTGGAGCATTTTAAAATACAAATAAGTCATTTTATAAGAATAATGGGGACTAAACAAAGCAAACTGTCTGATGATCAGCTGACGCCTGCTGAGCTGATTATGCTACAGCATCCTACCCAGAAGAGGGAAAATAAAGAGCTGCATGAGAAAATGGAATTAAATTTAAGGAGGACAAGATAAATGGCCATTAGAGGGCACTTTTAATTTAAGGTGCTGTGACGCGTGGAAAACGAATTGAGAAGAAGTGACAAATTAAATGATCGAAAGCATCAAAGAAAAGACTGAAAAACTCTGAGCAGAGAGAAATTTTACAGCATTTAAATATGAAGGAGCACATAGACAAATGGCAATACAGGCGGCTTCAGCTCCGCCTCTGCCACCTCCTTACAGAGGCTAAGGACAATTTCCCTTACGTTCTCCTGAAATGGATGGAGAAATAACAGGAACTCTGACAGTACAGATGTTTGATAAAAAAGAAGCAACATCAAAAAGTACATCCCAAAAAACCAAAACCACACACACTGAACCCCATTATCAGAGAAGAGTTACAATGAGAGAAGACAGGGGGTCAGAGGACAGCATTAGGAAAGCCATGGAACAAATGAATGAAGAAAAATACAAAGTGCCTGATGGCATTGATGTTCTGAGGGATGATTCTGGTTATGTGTCTCGTCCACTGGCAGCATCAACCCCATTGAGCAAAGTGTCTTCAGAGCAGGAGCAGGAAGTGGAAGAAAGAAAGAGAGAGAGAAAGAACATATTGGGAGGAACATGAACAAAAGGAGAAAGAACATCTACAACTTCATGCATATGAGGAAAGAATTAGAAAGGCTCAAGAAAAGATAGATGCAAGTGCAGAACGCATCTCACAGAGATGGTCAGAGACAGAAAGTATAATAAAAGAGATGAAAAAGCAAGTAGATAAGAAATTGGAAGCTTTGGAATCAGAAGACGACAGTAAAAAAAGGGAGCAGTCCAGGCAGGGAAACACTGACAAATTGTGTGGGAAGAAAACATTCAACAGGGATTCCAGAAAAACATGCAGCATCGGTCCAACGCAGCTCAAGCCGGGACGACTACGAATCAGACAAAGAGGAGGAACAGGAAGTCCTGGATACAGAGGAACTGGAAGAGGAGGAGGAAGACTCTGACGAAGAGGACCCTGTGAGTAAAAAATATGATGTGAGCATTGCATTGTTGTCTAATCCTCCTACTCCTAGACACCTGAAACTACGAAGCAGAACTGTTTCCTTCCGGTGTGGGAGGAAAAGGACTCCATCTAATCCCAAAGGAAAGACAGAGACTGCAGCTCCACAATATCTGAATTTTCCAAAGTAAATGCAATAAAGAAATGTATTCATTACGAGGCTGGATTAAACTCAGTGCTAAATATCATTATATATTTAAAGGGAAGCGAGCTATGACAGTTTGATGCTATTTTGTGTAAATGTATTATTATTTGTTTGTTTTCTGTCCTGTTGTTTGTCCATTTGTGTGTGTGTGTGTGTGTGTGTGTGTGTGTGTGTTGTGTGTGTGTGTTGTGTTTGTCTGTCTTTCATGTCTATGTTTGTCTGTGTTTGTGTGTGTTGTCTGTGTCTGTGTCTGGTCTGTGTATGTTTGTCTGTGTCTGTTTGTCTTTCATGTTTGTGTTTGTGTTATCTGTGGCCCTTATTCTCTGACCACATACCCACTCCTCCTTGTTACAGGTTTCTGAGATAGAGTATTATGCACAATTACGATAGTGATGATTCATCCACATCGGAGGATATTCCTGATGTGGATCTAGATTTTCCTCAGCTATCTGATTCTAAATGTTCAAATAGGATGAATGATATGGATCCAGATTATAATATTTTCAAAAATGTAAACAATTGTGCATACTACACAGACACTACATTTAACGAAACAATTAAATTGGACAACAAGCTATCATTAGTTCATTTTAACAGTCGGAGTCTATATTGTAATTTTGAAAATATCAAAGACTATTTGTTTCAATTTAAAGCACTTTTCAATATACTAGCTATCTCAGAAACTTGGATTAATGTAGATAAAGGTACGGACTTTAAAATGTGTGGCTATGAAATGTTTTGTATGAACAGACAACACAAGAAAGGAGGTGGAGTGGCTTTATACATTGATAAAAGCATGGACTGCAATCTTATAGAAAATATGTCAATAGCAGTGGAAGAAATATTTGAATGTATTACTGTGGAAATTGTGTTAAAGAAAAGGAGAAACATTTTTGTCAGCTGTGTTTACAGAGCTCCAGGATCCGACTTTAATTTATTCAATGAATGGATGGAAAGGTTATTTACTATAAAACAAAAAAAGATATTATAATATGTGGAGACTATAATATAGATTTATTAAATGCAAATCAACATAAAAATACAGTAGATTTCATTGAAACAATGTACAGTATTAATTTGTATCCTTTAATTACAGCACCAACCAGAATAACAGCCCACAGTGCTACTTTACTTGATAACATATTTTCAAATGTTATTGATGATAAAATAGTTAGTGGTTTATTAATAAATGACATTAGTGATCACCTTCCTGTCTTTATGGTGTATGATGCAAATTACAAAGAAATAATGAAAATTGTTTTAACTACTGTAGGATTAAAACAGAGCAATCATTGAAAGACTTAAAGAACGATCTAACCTCTTGCAATTGGGACTGTATTTATGATAAGTTAGATGTAAACACAGCTTACAACTCCTTTATGGAAATCTTTATTTCACTTTATGAAAAAAATTGTCCAATTAGAAAATGCAGAAAGAAAAATGCTTCAAATACTCCATGGATAACTAGCGGGCTGGTAAATGCGTGCAAAAAGAAAAATTATTTACACAAACAATTCTTGAAGTATAAGACTAGTGAGGCGGAACAGAAGTACAAAAAGTATAAAAACAAATTAACAAGCATTTTAAGGGAGAGAAAAAAGATTATTATACTAAATTACTAGATAGTAAAAAAACAATATTCAAAGTATGTGGAAGACGGTGAATAATATAACTGGGCACAGTTCAGCTAGCCCGTGTTATCCAGAGTATTTTGTGGAAAAGGACTTGGTTATTAGTGATAAAGAAGAAATTGTAGATAGATTTAATAATTTCTTTGTGAATATCGGACCTGAACTTGCTAGAAATATTCCAAGTGGCAGTGAACAGTTCTGTAATTTGATTGAGACAAATCCAAAGTCAATGTTTCTTACTCCAACTAATGAGGATGAGGTATTGGAGACTATAAGGAAATGTAGTAATAAAATATCACAGGATGCTAATGGAATAGACATGAGAACAATTAGGCTTGTGGCTGAAGCAATTGTTAAGCCACTCACACATATTTGTAACCTGTCATTTCAATGTGGACAGTTTCCCTCAGAAATGAAAGTAGCTAAAGTAATCCCTTTATTTAAATCAGGAAACAAACATTGTTTTACAAATTACCGGCCTATCTCCCTTTTGCCGCAGCTCTCAAAATACTGGAAAAATTATTCAATTCAAGACTTCTCAGTTTTATTGGAAAAAATAATTTGCTATCCAACGCTCAATATGGGCTTTAGACAAGGACGATCAACATCACTTGCTTTAATTGATCTTGTAGAGGAAATCACAAACTGTATTGAAAAACATAAATTTATTATTGGAATTTTATTGATTTACAGAAGGCTTTTGATATGATTGATCATGACATTTTACTAAATAAACTGGAAAATACGGTATTAGAGGAATTCCACATAACTGGCTAGAAAGCTATTTGGAAGATAGGCAGCAGTTTGTAGAGATTGATCAATATAAATCTCTAAACTGGAACATTTTATGTGGGGTACCACAAGGTTCAATTCTTGGGCCAACATTGTTTTACTCTACATTAATGACATTTGTAAATTATCTAAAATCATGAAATTCATACTTTTTGCAGATGATACTAATATTTTATGTTCTGGAGAAAATTTGGAGAATCTTCAGAATGCAGTAACTCAAGAATTGTGCAAGTTAAATAATTGGTTTAACATAAATAAATTGTCTCTGAACTTAAAAAAGACCAAATTTATGCTGTTTGGGAACAGAATAAGGATTTACCTGTGCAAATTACTGTTAGTAATACAGTTATTGAAAGAGTAAAGCAAAATGTGTTTTTAGGTGTAATCATTGATGAAAGGCTATCTTGGAAGCCTCATATAAATCATTTACGTTCAAAAGTAGGTAAGTGTGTGGTGTGATGAAACGATGTAGTCTGATGCTCACTCAGAGAGCTTTATTTATCTTGTATCACTCCTTCATTATGGCATACTTGAGCTATTGTATTGAAGTGTGGGGAAATTGTTACAAAACTAATTTGTTACCTTTAGTTACTCTGCAGAAACGAGCCATCAGAATTGCTCATAAAGTGAAGTATAATGATCACACTAATCCACTGTTTCTTAATACCTTTAACTTAAAATTACAAGACTTAGTAAATTTTAAAGCAGCTCAAATTATGTATAGAGCATCAAAAAATTCATTGCCCAATAACATTCAAAATTTATTTCAAAACAGAGATGCTCTTCATAAATATAATCTGAGAGGAATTGATAATTATACCAGCCCAAAGTAAAGACAACCCTAAAGTCTATGTGTATCTCGGTGAAGGGAGTCATATTATGGAACAGCCTATCTGAAGAAATTAAAGCTTGTAAACATTTAGTTAGGTTTAAAATCACATTTAAAAGACACATAATGGAAAGTACCAAGAGGAAACGATTTAATAACGCAGCCATGAACAGACTCATGCTCACTGTGTGTGCATGGGCCTGGGTATGGCTGACATTACCAGGGCCGTGCAGAGACCTTTGGAGGGGCAGGTGCTCAAAGTTCAAAGGGGGGCACATGGAGCACGAATTTGAAACACCATAAACATACCTACAATATACCTGGGTGAATTGTAGCAGCAGATATTCTTAAAGAATGAAACATAAAATCACAACATACGACACACCTCATATCTTTGTTAGGAGGCAGTCTGTGTTTGACCTGATGGGGTTCATTGAACAGCTTTTGTTGAAGGGGTTGGTGAGGAGGCTGCTGCTACTGATGATGACACTGCTGGAGGTGGGCTGTATTGATCTGAGACTGTAGACACTAAAAAAAAAACATGGGAGAGATAGTAGCTGATTAAACAAGTGTTTTCTCATCATGAGAAGATGCAAAGATAACTGACATTGAAAATGGCTGACTGTGACCTACCATACTGCTGACTGTTTGTAGGAGACTCCTGCTGAGAGGCTGCAGCCAGGCTGACTGTTTGAACTAAACAGAACTATTTGCTCATTCATAAACTGAAAGGGGAACATTAATGGGGGACCAGAATAAAGGAGAGGTGAAGGTACAGTCTATATCCACAAAGCCATAATTCAAGCTGTGCATTAATTTAGGACATAGGAAGATAATGTATGAAGTTGAATTTAGATCCCCATTAGACACTGGACTGTAACTGTGGCTGCTCTTCCTAGAGTCCTTGTTTTTTTAGTTAAAATAAAACTGGAGGACAAAAATTAAACAATTGTGACACCTCTTTATTTTAATTTCAAAACTTTATTTTTGTTTTCCAACCTCAAAACACAAACATGATTCCAACAAGAAATGCTATAATAATAATAATTTATTAAACTGAAAAGGGAACATTTATAATGAGATATAGAGAATAGAGGAGGGATGTGTGTGTGCTTGTCTGGGTCTGTGGTTTCTTTTTACACATCACAAAGTTGTGTTTTTCTTTGTTGCAGTTATAACAGCAACTTCCTGTTGCCCATGCCCTGAAAAATGTCAATGACCTCACTGTGGTTGATTGGAATATCCTTCTCAATTGCCAGCAGAAGAAGCTCTGACAACCTCTCTTCTGTGCAAAGGGTGCGAAGTTTTGTTTTCACCAGCTTCAGTTTTGAGAAAGAGCGTTCCACAGTTGCTGTAGACACCGGAAGTGTGCCGTATGTCTTCAGCAGCTCAGTCAAGTTAGGGAAAACCAGATGTGCATTGTTTTCTCTGACCGCTGAAAGAAGAGATGCTACACTGACTGGTGAGGGGCATGAGTATGACATATGGAAGACCTTAAGCTCTGTCTGCAGTTTGTCTTCTTCTTCAATGTTGTAGAACTGGCAGAGTTTCTTCAGAGCTTGCAGTGCCTCTGTTGGAATTTTTGTTGTTTTCCAGTTCTCTGGGACTGTCAGGCAGTGGAGGGCATTCAAGATTTCCCATGTTGAGTTATCTTCTCCTTTAAAGCGTCTCTGAAGCTCTTGTGTCATCATGTCCACAAAAGCGTAATACACTTTAACACGGTAGTAGTCTTGCAAAGTAGGGAAAGTGTGGTCAGCAGTAGCTGCTGTGGCAATGACCTTGAACTTTGCTGGCATTTTCCTCCTCCTAGCTTGACCAGGAATCTCATTTGGCGGGTCCAGGCCCACTGATGCAGCCTTCTCTGTAGCCTGTTGATACATGTTTTCAAACTCTTCCTCTGTTCTGGTGTGGGCCAGCCTCTGAAAACTCCATCAACAATTTTGTATGCTGCAGCCAGGTCTATGTCTTTCTGTTGCAAAGCATCAGAAGCCATTGCAGTCATCTGGAAGATTGGACAGGTGATCTCCAGACACAGGAAGAATTCAAAGTTGATGCTCTTGAGAAGGATCATTGCATCACCTGCTGAAGAGTCTGGGGGATCTTGCTGTGTTATTTCCTCAAGAAACTGCATGACAGCTGGGAGGACCTTTCTCAGAGTGCGAAGGGCAGTTTCTCTGCAAGCCCACCGTGTGTCTGACAGCTTCTGCAGCTCCAGTGGACGCTTATCGGGGTACATTGTCTTCTGCATTTCAATAAATGCAGAGTGTCGTTTTTGATGAGTTGGCCACAAAAGCATAAAGTTTTCAACTAAGCTGAAAAAGCTGACAAAACAGATGTTTGACTTTGCACTTTCAACTAACACCAGATTAAGGCAATGTGCCTGACAGTGTACATACAAGGCTTTCTGATTTCTTTTTAGGATTCTTGACTGAAGACCCTTAAAGCGTCCGCTCATGTTTGCAGCACCATCATACCCTTGACCCCGGATGTTTTCCAACTTCAGATTATTTTCTTCCAGGAGAGCTATGACTGTCTTTTCAAGAGCATCTCCACTTGTGACCTGCACATTGCACACCTGCAGAAAGCGCTCCTTGATTTGCATGTTATGCACATATCTGATGACAAAAGAAACCTGCTCAGTGTGTGCAGCATCTGTAGTTTCATCCATGAGAATGGAAAAGGTTTTGCTCTCTTGGATTTCTTTTTGGATGGCCTGTTTTACTGATATGGCCAAAGCTTTGATCATATCATTTTGACTTCTGTTGGAGAGGAGTGAGACAGGAGGTCGTTTACCTGGTCCCTGCTTCTCTTTTATGGCGTCCAGGTGGAATTTAATTACACTGTCATATTTGCTAAAAAGCTCCACCAACTCAAGGAAGTTACCTCGATTTTGGCTTGACAGGGTTTCATCATCTCCTCTAAAAGGCATACCCTGTCTTGCCAGATAAAGACTGATGGCTAGTAAGCGGGACAGAATTTCTCTGTTTTTTCTCTTTCCTTGTCTTTTGCAGCTTGTAGTGCATGGTCACCCATTTTGAAAGCTGCCTCCAGTGAATTCTTTTTGTAAATGTTCCACCTCACCATACTACACATGTGAGATTCTGAGGCACTGTGCTCTTTAATCCTTTCCAGAGCCCTTTTCCACCGACTGACTCCTTCTGTTTTCCAGGTTTTGCGGCTTGCGTATTTTTGATCATTCACAAAAAGACGGCAGCTAAAACAAAACATGGCATTAAGACTTGGGGAGTATTCAAGCCATGGATTATTCTCAAACCATTTCTTTTGAAATGACCGCCCCTCCTCATTTTTTGGAAATGATGAGAATGCGGGTTGACAGGGTCCAATATTGTTAGAAAACTGTATGAAGGCCTCATCATATTTAATGTCGAATTGCAGAACATGGGCAGGATCATTTGGGTGGGTAAGTCCAAGTATGCCTGAGAATTTTTGCCTCCCTCTGGCTTCAGTCTCCTCTTGGCTTGATGCTCCCTCTACCTCAAGAGTTTGTGCCGTTTGTACTACAGTCTTTGCCTCTCTCACTCCAACCTCTGTCTCCTGGTTAGCTGCATCCTCTACATTAACATTCTCTATAGGCTCCTCAACAATTCCTGACACCTCTCCTCCAGCCTCTATCTCCTCCTGGCTTTCTGTTCCCAAACTCTCGATTTCCTGTGGCACAGTCCCTTCCTGTTTCTCTCCTTCCGTCTCCTCATCTGACCTGTCATGACTCACTCCCTGGTCATCTGGAAACAAGGCAAAATTTGCTCTTGATTGATCGAATTAACATCTCCTACACCTAATCAATAATAAACCCACCATACACAATGATCGATAATGTAACAGGACGACAACACTGAAATTGTGCTTCATATTGTTATCTCTAACCGAGCACCTCTGCAATGTAAATAGCTTGTACCTGTGTCATTCTTACCTTTTGTGTTCTTTGTGATCCAGCTGGTGAGTGATCCACTGCCTTTCGCAGCCTCACGCAGCTCCTTTTGTTTATCTTTCAACCTCCTCTCCTTACGAGGCATCTCTGCAAATTGAAATATGATTGATAAACCACAATCTGATACACACACACATACACACGCAGTGACATTTCATACCTTTTCAAGACATACACTGTATAACCACAGATTTACTCCATGGGGTTGATTCATAATCTGCCCTTTATTATTCATAGTGCTAATAATAAAGCAGAAAAAAATTATTTAATGATATAGAAATCATGTATTTAAACTGATTTGTGCTTTTATTGAATTTGACTATCCACTTTGCGCAAGACAGCAAGGTTATAAAAGCTATATATTTTATATTTATGGATATCATATATATTAATTGTGTGTGTGTGTGTGTGTGTGTGTGTGTGTGTGTACACACACACACACACACACACACACACACACACACACACACACAGAGAGAGAGACATTCATATACAAATGTTCTAAACAAATACTGATATGTTGAAATGAGAGGTTGAGAAAATCACAATTCAAATTCTTCTAATTCTAATTGTTACTGTTGTTGTATTTATATTGCAATACAATAATTTCCAGTCCAAAATTAAGTGAATATACATGTACATGGCATAGTTTCAGTGTAATAATATAACCTCTGCCTCATTGCCTCTAGACACACAGGAAACACACTGCAGCTCACTGACAGTAAAATAATACATCTCTCTGATGCACTTTGCCCATGACAAAAGAAACATACAGAAACAAAAAGAAGTCTGGCACACTTTATCCTCTCAGCACGCTGTGTGGTTAACTAGCGATGGTTAGCTAACTATAACTGATGAGAGGTGTGTTAGAGTGAGACACACACACAGGATGCTCACTTTGCTTCGTCAGTCATCTTTCAAGAAAACACCGTGCACAAACGAGTACCGCTGCAAAACATACTCACCGGACCATCAGTTGTCCTTCCTTGAGTCTTCCCTTTCAACATTAGCAGCACCAGACCATTGGTTGTCCTCCTTCGGGTCTTCCATTTCTAAATTAGCAGCGCTAACGGTGAGCTTCGGGGCACGTCAGGGCACATCAGGGCCGTGACTGACGTCTACCTGGATCATGTGACCGACTGAGGGTAGACCTGAATTATTTTTTTTGTTTGTTTGAGTTATTTATTATTTTGGACCACACAGATTTTCACACACATACACACACACACACACACACACTTAAAAAAAAATTGACAAAAGGGCACTTTGGGCATCAGATGCAAAAGGGGCAGGTGCTTCAGCCCCCCCAGCCCCCCCCCCCCCTTGCACGTGCCTGGACATTACTTTATTTTGATGTTGTACATATAAATACTTGTTCAAGGGGAGTAGCCAGCAAGTTTTGCTGCCTGCTTCTTTGGTTGTATGTTTGTCATGTGCTCTTTTGGGAGAGAGGGGTGTGCGGTCGGAGTATGTGTGGGCCTGTCATTGTCTTGTCTTTGTCTTGTGTTTGTTGATTGTGATTGTAATAATGTTATATTGTATTGTCTGTTGTTGTGAGTGATGTCGAGTGAGGGGCTGGAGCCTTATAAGCGTAAGCTTCTTCCATCCCCTTTTCAAATCACAGGAATGTAAATTTGTACTTATATCTATATATTATTATTATTATTATTTGTTGTAAAAAGTATGAACTATGTTATTGCACCCCAGTACTTATTTGAAATAAAAGAAGAAGAAGAAGAAGAAGAAGGTATGTCTTACTTGGTGTTGTTGTGGAAAAATTAATCCACTGCTATAATAAATCTATGTCTGTGTGTGTATCTGAGAGCAGGCCTTTTGCCCTCTGACTGAAATGGTTTACAGATAGCCTGTAGGTTGTTTCCTCTAGGATAACTGCCAGTATCAACAAAAGTATTGTTTGGAGATAAGGGTGCAGGTGTTCGTGTGAGAAAATTTGGGGGAGGCTGCCTCCCATGGGGAAAAGTGCCGGCCGCCCACGAGTTTCCAATTAAAATTATTAGGGAGTAAAGATTCGCTCTTTCCTTAAATTGTGCAATACTGGCAGCTGGCAGTGGCAAAAAGAGGGATGGGTTAAGGGCATGAACTGACCCCAGCTCAGAGAGTATAAAAGATTGTATTATCTGACAGTAAGTTCAGAGGGCTTCCGGAACCTCTCTCAGTGTTTTGACCTGTGTTAAACAGAATAAACACTTTTGGCATCTGAAGACTCAACTCCTGGACTCCTTTGATGATTCTATGGTGAGACTTAGATATTTTCAGACCTTGAACATAGAATTAAATTACAAGTGTTAATACATAGAGTGATCAGGTTAAACATATATTTTACGTAGTGGGGCAACTGGCCCCCCCACTACAATTGGCGAGTCCAGCCCAGGAGGAAGCGGGGACGGCTGGAGACCCGGCGGCTCGAGCGGAGGCTTAGAAATCACCCAAAGGGCCCAAAATAAGCCACCAGAAGGTGAGAAAAATTCTTTTTTGATTCCAAATTATTTTGGGTGGTTTTTGACCTCGTGCCTGAGCTACTGGGCCACCAGTACGGTCAAAGTGCTTTCAAAAAAACCTAGAAGTGTTATAGAAATCATAAAATTGATAAAGTAAATATAATTAAAAGAAAGAACCTGTGATTCCAGGAGTCGGGCCTCGGAGTGCAAGTATGTATGTACTGTTTGTGTTTGTCTGTTTGTGTTGTTGAAAAGAAGCGTTGAAACTGAGATAAAATTTACCTACTGCGTGACAGACGTCAGTTGCTACGGTTATCCTGGCAATGTCACGTTGACAGAGCTCTGATCAAATGAGGGTCAGAGGTCAGTCGCCATCAGAGAATTGGGCGATAGTAGATAGAGAAGTGATAGAGAAAATACGTCGCTTGTCCGGTTGAAAGTGACTCCCGCGGAGGAAAAAATAGCAGCTGATGGATGGCTGCCAGGGATTGTAGTCCCAGAAAAATAGGTGCGCATAGTAGTTTAGATAAAAGGCCGTGTACATATGTATACAGGAACTATAAATGTAAATAAGTATAACTGGTTTAAAATCATATGAAGTTGATGTGTGAGGATGAAATGATTAAAATAAGTGTTTAATGAATGCAAGAAGTAACATAGGAATGTCTGTAAATAGGTGTAGATAGGTGTAGAAATAGCAGAGTACAGAAGGAAGGAAAAAAAGGGTTTTTTTCACTCCCTTTGATTTTCAAGAGTGAGCGCGAAAGGAGGGGCTGTAGGAAAAAAAGTTTTTTCACTGCCTCTGAGTTTCAGGGCGAGTGCGAAAGGAGGGGCTGTTTGAAGGCTGCCTGTTGGCAGAGTTTTGACACACACACACTAGCGTACACTCACACACATTCGCTCGCACACATATACGCACACACACGCTAGTGCACACACCCACACACATTCTTGCACGCATCCGTGCACTCGCCTACACACACGCACACGTCAACACACACATACACACGCACACACACACACACACGCACACTCATTCACACACGCAAACTCACACGCACACATGGATACACACACATTCTTATAAAGGTATTTAGGTGGGGACACACATTCAGATAGAAGGTGATTATTACCCTGACTGCTATATTTCAAAAATTTAGTGCAGGTAAATAGCCTTTTAGCTGCAATTTCATCAGAAACCTAGTGAAGTCCGGCTTATAGGCCCTCACTTTCCAAAAAAATAAAAATAAAATAAATAATAATAATAATAATTTTTCGCTTTTATAGGGATACTTACAGAGTGATCCTCGCTAAAACAGAAATACACACACATATTTTGCAGCAAGGGCGGCTGCACAAATAAAGGGAAAAGAAACAGGATTTATTAAAAGAAACTGCAGCTGATGTTTGCTGTTGTCTGACTTGGCTGAAATTGGAGCATTTTAAAATACAATAAGTCATTATTATAAGAATAATGGGGACTAAACAAAGCAAACTGTCTGATGATCAGCTGACGCCTGCTGAGCTGATTATGCTACAGCATCCTACCCAGAAGAGGAAAATAAAGAGCTGCATGAGAAAATGGAATAAATTTACAGGAGGACAAGATAAATGGCCATTAGAGGGCACTTTTAATTTAAGGTGCTGTGACCGCGTGGAAAACGAATTGAGAAGAAGTGACAAATTAAATGATCGAAAGCATCAAAAGAAAAGACTGAAAAACTCTGAGCAGAGAGAAATTTTACAGCATTTTAAATATGAAGGAGCACATAGACAAATGGCAATACAGGCGGCTTCAGCTCCGCCTCTGCCACCTCCTTACAATACAGAGGCTAAGGGACAATTTCCCTTACGTTCTCCTGAAATGGATGGAGAAATAACAGGAACTCTGACAGTACAGATGTTTGATAAAAAAGAAGCAACATCAAAAAGTACATCCCAAAAAACCAAAACCACACACACTGAACCCCATTATCAGAGAAGAGTTACAATGAGAGAAGACAGGGGGTCAGAGGACAGCATTAGGAAAGCCATGGAACAAATGAATGAAGAAAAATACAAAGTGCCTGATGGCATTGATGTTCTGAGGGATGATTCTGGTTATGTGTCTCGTCCACTGGCAGCATCAACCCCATTGAGCAAAGTGTCTTCAGAGCAGGAGCAGGAAGTGGAAGAAAGAAAGAGAGAGAAAGAACATATTGGGAGGAACATGAACAAAAGGAGAAAGAACATCTACAACTTCATGCATATGAGGAAAGAATTAGAAAGGCTCAAGAAAAGATAGATGCAAGTGCAGAACGCATCTCACAGAGATGGTCAGAGACAGAAAGTATAATAAAAGAGATGAAAAAGCAAGTAGATAAGAAATTGGAAGCTTTGGAATCAGAAGACGACAGTAAAAAAAGGGAGCAGTCCAGGCAGGGAAACACTGACAAATTGTGTGGGAAGAAAACATTCAACAGGGATTCCAGAAAAACATGCAGCATCGGTCCAACGCAGCTCAAGCCGGGACGACTACGAATCAGACAAAGAGGAGGAACAGGAAGTCCTGGATACAGAGGAACTGGAAGAGGAGGAGGAAGACTCTGACGAAGAGGACCCTGTGAGTAAAAAATATGATGTGAGCATTGCATTGTTGTCTAATCCTCCTACTCCTAGACACCTGAAACTACGAAGCAGAACTGTTTCCTTCCGGTGTGGGAGGAAAAGGACTCCATCTAATCCCAAAGGAAAGACAGAGACTGCAGCTCCACAATATCTGAATTTTCCAAAGTAAAATGCAATAAAGAAATGTATTCATTACGAGGCTGGATTAAACTCAGTGATAAATATCATTATATATTTAAAGGGAAGCGAGCTATGACAGTTTGATGCTATTTTGTGTAAATGTATTATTATTTTGTTTGTTTTCTGTCCTGTTTGTTTGTCCATTTGTGTGTGTGTGTGTGTGTGTGTGTGTGTGTGTGTGTGTGTGTGTGTGTTTGTGTTTGTCTGTCTTTCATGTCTATGTTTGTCTGTGTTTGTGTGTGTTTGTCTGTGTCTGTGTCTGTCTGTGTATGTTTGTCTGTGTCTGTTTGTCTTTCATGTTTGTGTTTGTGTTTATCTGTGGCCCTTATTCTCTGACCACATACCCACTCCTCCTTGTTACAGGTTTCTGAGATAGAGTATTATGCACAATTACGATAGTGATGATTCATCCACATCGGAGGATATTCCTGATGTGGATCTAGATTTTCCTCAGCTATCTGATTCTAAATGTTCAAATAGGATGAATGATATGGATCCAGATTATAATATTTTCAAAATGTAAACAATTGTGCATACTACACAGACACTACATTTAACGAAACAATTAAATTGGACAACAAGCTATCATTAGTTCATTTTAACAGTCGGAGTCTATATTGTAATTTTGAAAATATCAAAGACTATTTGTTTCAATTTAAAGCACTTTTCAATATACTAGCTATCTCAGAAACTTGGATTAATGTAGATAAAGGTACGGACTTTAAAATGTGTGGCTATGAAATGTTTTGTATGAACAGACAACACAAGAAAGGAGGTGGAGTGGCTTTATACATTGATAAAAGCATGGACTGCAATCTTATAGAAAATATGTCAATAGCAGTGGAAGAAATATTTGAATGTATTACTGTGGAAATTGTGTTAAAGAAAAGGAGAAACATTTTTGTCAGCTGTGTTTACAGAGCTCCAGGATCCGACTTTAATTTATTCAATGAATGGATGGAAAGGTTATTTACTATAAAAACAAAAAAAGATATTATAATATGTGGAGACTATAATATAGATTTATTAAATGCAAATCAACATAAAAATACAGTAGATTTCATTGAAACAATGTACAGTATTAATTTGTATCCTTTAATTACAGCACCAACCAGAATAACAGCCCACAGTGCTACTTTACTTGATAACATATTTTCAAATGTTATTGATGATAAAATAGTTAGTGGTTTATTAATAAATGACATTAGTGATCACCTTCCTGTCTTTATGGTGTATGATGCAAATTACAAAAGAAATAATGAAAATTGTTTTAACTACTGTAGGATTAAAACAGAGCAATCATTGAAAGACTTAAAGAACGATCTAACCTCTTGCAATTGGGACTGTATTTATGATAAGTTAGATGTAAACACAGCTTACAACTCCTTTATGGAAATCTTTATTTCACTTTATGAAAAAAATTGTCCAATTAGAAAATGCAGAAAGAAAAATGCTTCAAATACTCCATGGATAACTAGCGGGCTGGTAAATGCGTGCAAAAAGAAAAATTATTTACACAAACAATTCTTGAAGTATAAGACTAGTGAGGCGGAACAGAAGTACAAAAAGTATAAAAACAAATTAACAAGCATTTTAAGGGAGAGAAAAAAAGATTATTATACTAAATTACTAGATAGTAAAAAAAACAATATTCAAAGTATGTGGAAGACGGTGAATAATATAACTGGGCACAGTTCAGCTAGCCCGTGTTATCCAGAGTATTTTGTGGAAAAGGACTTGGTTATTAGTGATAAAGAAGAAATTGTAGATAGATTTAATAATTTCTTTGTGAATATCGGACCTGAACTTGCTAGAAATATTCCAAGTGGCAGTGAACAGTTCTGTAATTTGATTGAGACAAATCCAAAGTCAATGTTTCTTACTCCAACTAATGAGGATGAGGTATTGGAGACTATAAGGAAATGTAGTAATAAAATATCACAGGATGCTAATGGAATAGACATGAGAACAATTAGGCTTGTGGCTGAAGCAATTGTTAAGCCACTCACACATATTTGTAACCTGTCATTTCAATGTGGACAGTTTCCCTCAGAAATGAAAGTAGCTAAAGTAATCCCTTTATTTAAATCAGGAAACAAACATTGTTTTACAAATTACCGGCCTATCTCCCTTTTGCCGCAGCTCTCAAAAATACTGGAAAAATTATTCAATTCAAGACTTCTCAGTTTTATTGGAAAAAATAATTTGCTATCCAACGCTCAATATGGCTTTAGACAAGGACGATCAACATCACTTGCTTTAATTGATCTTGTAGAGGAAATCACAAACTGTATTGAAAAACATAAATTTATTATTGGAATTTTTATTGATTTACAGAAGGCTTTTGATATGATTGATCATGACATTTTACTAAATAAACTGGAAAAATACGGTATTAGAGGAATTCCACATAACTGGCTAGAAAGCTATTTGGAAGATAGGCAGCAGTTTGTAGAGATTGATCAATATAAATCTCTAAACTGGAACATTTTATGTGGGGTACCACAAGGTTCAATTCTTGGGCCAACATTGTTTTTACTCTACATTAATGACATTTGTAAATTATCTAAAATCATGAAATTCATACTTTTTGCAGATGATACTAATATTTTATGTTCTGGAGAAAATTTGGAGAATCTTCAGAATGCAGTAACTCAAGAATTGTGCAAGTTAAATAATTGGTTTAACATAAATAAATTGTCTCTGAACTTAAAAAAGACCAAATTTATGCTGTTTGGGAAACAGAATAAGGATTTACCTGTGCAAATTACTGTTAGTAATACAGTTATTGAAAGAGTAAAGCAAAATGTGTTTTTAGGTGTAATCATTGATGAAAGGCTATCTTGGAAGCCTCATATAAATCATTTACGTTCAAAAGTAGGTAAGTGTGTTGGTGTGATGAAACGATGTAGTCTGATGCTCACTCAGAGAGCTTTATTTATCTTGTATCACTCCTTCATTATGGCATACTTGAGCTATTGTATTGAAGTGTGGGGAAATTGTTACAAAACTAATTTGTTACCTTTAGTTACTCTGCAGAAACGAGCCATCAGAATTGCTCATAAAGTGAAGTATAATGATCACACTAATCCACTGTTTCTTAATACCTTTAACTTAAAATTACAAGACTTAGTAAATTTTAAAGCAGCTCAAATTATGTATAGAGCATCAAAAAATTCATTGCCCAATAACATTCAAAATTTATTTCAAAACAGAGATGCTCTTCATAAATATAATCTGAGAGGAATTGATAAATTATACCAGCCCAAAGTAAAGACAACCCTAAAGTCTATGTGTATCTCGGTGAAGGGAGTCATATTATGGAACAGCCTATCTGAAGAAATTAAAGCTTGTAAACATTTAGTTAGGTTTAAAATCACATTTAAAAGACACATAATGGAAAAGTACCAAGAGGAAACGATTTAATAACGCAGCCATGAACAGACTCATGCTCACTGTGTGTGCATGGGCCTGGGTATGGCTGACATTACCAGGGCCGTGCAGAGACCTTTGGAGGGGCAGGTGCTCAAAGTTCAAAGGGGGGCACATGGAGCACGAATTTGAAACACCATAAACATACCTACAATATACCTGGGTGAATTGTAGCAGCAGATATTCTTAAAGAATGAAACATAAAATCACAACATACGACACACCTCATATCTTTGTTAGGAGGCAGTCTGTGTTTGACCTGATGGGGTTCATTGAACAGCTTTTGTTGAAGGGGTTGGTGAGGAGGCTGCTGCTACTGATGATGACACTGCTGGAGGTGGGCTGTATTGATCTGAGACTGTAGACACTAAAAAAAAAACATGGGAGAGATAGTAGCTGATTAAACAAGTGTTTTCTCATCATGAGAAGATGCAAAGATAACTGACATTGAAAATGGCTGACTGTGACCTACCATACTGCTGACTGTTTGTAGGAGACTCCTGCTGAGAGGCTGCAGCCAGGCTGACTGTTTGAACTAAACAGAACTATTTGCTCATTCATAAACTGAAAGGGGAACATTAATGGGGGACCAGAATAAAGGAGAGGTGAAGGTACAGTCTATATCCACAAAGCCATAATTCAAGCTGTGCATTAATTTAGGACATAGGAAGATAATGTATGAAGTTGAATTTAGATCCCCATTAGACACTGGACTGTAACTGTGGCTGCTCTTCCTAGAGTCCTTGTTTTTTTAGTTAAAATAAAACTGGAGGACAAAAATTAAACAATTGTGACACCTCTTTATTTTAATTTCAAAACTTTATTTTTGTTTTCCAACCTCAAAACACAAACATGATTCCAACAAGAAATGCTATAATAATAATAATTTATTAAACTGAAAAGGGAACATTTATAATGAGATATAGAGAATAGAGGAGGGATGTGTGTGTGCTTGTCTGGGTCTGTGGTTTCTTTTTACACATCACAAAGTTGTGTTTTTCTTTGTTGCAGTTATAACAGCAACTTCCTGTTGCCCATGCCCTGAAAAATGTCAATGACCTCACTGTGGTTGATTGGAATATCCTTCTCAATTGCCAGCAGAAGAAGCTCTGACAACCTCTCTTCTGTGCAAAGGGTGCGAAGTTTTGTTTTCACCAGCTTCAGTTTTGAGAAAGAGCGTTCCACAGTTGCTGTAGACACCGGAAGTGTGCCGTATGTCTTCAGCAGCTCAGTCAAGTTAGGGAAAACCAGATGTGCATTGTTTTCTCTGACCGCTGAAAGAAGAGATGCTACACTGACTGGTGAGGGGCATGAGTATGACATATGGAAGACCTTAAGCTCTGTCTGCAGTTTGTCTTCTTCTTCAATGTTGTAGAACTGGCAGAGTTTCTTCAGAGCTTGCAGTGCCTCTGTTGGAATTTTTGTTGTTTTCCAGTTCTCTGGGACTGTCAGGCAGTGGAGGGCATTCAAGATTTCCCATGTTGAGTTATCTTCTCCTTTAAAGCGTCTCTGAAGCTCTTGTGTCATCATGTCCACAAAAGCGTAATACACTTTAACACGGTAGTAGTCTTGCAAAGTAGGGAAAGTGTGGTCAGCAGTAGCTGCTGTGGCAATGACCTTGAACTTTGCTGGCATTTTCCTCCTCCTAGCTTGACCAGGAATCTCATTTGGCGGGTCCAGGCCCACTGATGCAGCCTTCTCTGTAGCCTGTTGATACATGTTTTCAAACTCTTCCTCTGTTCTGGTGTGGGCCAGCCTCTGAAAAACTCCATCAACAATTTTGTATGCTGCAGCCAGGTCTATGTCTTTCTGTTGCAAAGCATCAGAAGCCATTGCAGTCATCTGGAAGATTGGACAGGTGATCTCCAGACACAGGAAGAATTCAAAGTTGATGCTCTTGAGAAGGATCATTGCATCACCTGCTGAAGAGTCTGGGGGATCTTGCTGTGTTATTTCCTCAAGAAACTGCATGACAGCTGGGAGGACCTTTCTCAGAGTGCGAAGGGCAGTTTCTCTGCAAGCCCACCGTGTGTCTGACAGCTTCTGCAGCTCCAGTGGACGCTTATCGGGGTACATTGTCTTCTGCATTTCAATAAATGCAGAGTGTCGTTTTTGATGAGTTGGCCACAAAAGCATAAAGTTTTTCAACTAAGCTGAAAAAGCTGACAAAACAGATGTTTGACTTTGCACTTTCAACTAACACCAGATTAAGGCAATGTGCCTGACAGTGTACATACAAGGCTTTCTGATTTCTTTTTAGGATTCTTGACTGAAGACCCTTAAAGCGTCCGCTCATGTTTGCAGCACCATCATACCCTTGACCCCGGATGTTTTCCAACTTCAGATTATTTTCTTCCAGGAGAGCTATGACTGTCTTTTCAAGAGCATCTCCACTTGTGACCTGCACATTGCACACCTGCAGAAAGCGCTCCTTGATTTGCATGTTATGCACATATCTGATGACAAAAGAAACCTGCTCAGTGTGTGCAGCATCTGTAGTTTCATCCATGAGAATGGAAAAGGTTTTGCTCTCTTGGATTTCTTTTTGGATGGCCTGTTTTACTGATATGGCCAAAGCTTTGATCATATCATTTTGACTTCTGTTGGAGAGGAGTGAGACAGGAGGTCGTTTACCTGGTCCCTGCTTCTCTTTTATGGCGTCCAGGTGGAATTTAATTACACTGTCATATTTGCTAAAAAGCTCCACCAACTCAAGGAAGTTACCTCGATTTTGGCTTGACAGGGTTTCATCATCTCCTCTAAAAGGCATACCCTGTCTTGCCAGATAAAGACTGATGGCTAGTAAGCGGGACAGAATTTCTCTGTTTTTTTCTCTTTCCTTGTCTTTTGCAGCTTGTAGTGCATGGTCACCCATTTTGAAAGCTGCCTCCAGTGAATTCTTTTTGTAAATGTTCCACCTCACCATACTACACATGTGAGATTCTGAGGCACTGTGCTCTTTAATCCTTTCCAGAGCCCTTTTCCACCGACTGACTCCTTCTGTTTTCCAGGTTTTGCGGCTTGCGTATTTTTGATCATTCACAAAAAGACGGCAGCTAAAACAAAACATGGCATTAAGACTTGGGGAGTATTCAAGCCATGGATTATTCTCAAACCATTTCTTTTGAAATGACCGCCCCTCCTCATTTTTTGGAAATGATGAGAATGCGGGTTGACAGGGTCCAATATTGTTAGAAAACTGTATGAAGGCCTCATCATATTTAATGTCGAATTGCAGAACATGGGCAGGATCATTTGGGTGGGTAAGTCCAAGTATGCCTGAGAATTTTTGCCTCCCTCTGGCTTCAGTCTCCTCTTGGCTTGATGCTCCCTCTACCTCAAGAGTTTGTGCCGTTTGTACTACAGTCTTTGCCTCTCTCACTCCAACCTCTGTCTCCTGGTTAGCTGCATCCTCTACATTAACATTCTCTATAGGCTCCTCAACAATTCCTGACACCTCTCCTCCAGCCTCTATCTCCTCCTGGCTTTCTGTTCCCAAACTCTCGATTTCCTGTGGCACAGTCCCTTCCTGTTTCTCTCCTTCCGTCTCCTCATCTGACCTGTCATGACTCACTCCCTGGTCATCTGGAAACAAGGCAAAATTTGCTCTTGATTGATCGAATTAACATCTCCTACACCTAATCAATAATAAACCCACCATACACAATGATCGATAATGTAACAGGACGACAACACTGAAATTGTGCTTCATATTGTTATCTCTAACCGAGCACCTCTGCAATGTAAATAGCTTGTACCTGTGTCATTCTTACCTTTTGTGTTCTTTGTGATCCAGCTGGTGAGTGATCCACTGCCTTTCGCAGCCTCACGCAGCTCCTTTTGTTTATCTTTCAACCTCCTCTCCTTACGAGGCATCTCTGCAAATTGAAATATGATTGATAAACCACAATCTGATACACACACACATACACACGCAGTGACATTTCATACCTTTTCAAGACATACACTGTATAACCACAGATTTACTCCATGGGGTTGATTCATAATCTGCCCTTTATTATTCATAGTGCTAATAATAAAGCAGAAAAAAATTATTTAATGATATAGAAATCATGTATTTAAACTGATTTGTGCTTTTATTGAATTTGACTATCCACTTTGCGCAAGACAGCAAGGTTATAAAAGCTATATATTTTATATTTATGGATATCATATATATTAATTGTGTGTGTGTGTGTGTGTGTGTGTGTACACACACACACACACACACACACACACACACACACACACAGAGAGAGAGAGACATTCATATACAAATGTTCTAAACAAATACTGATATGTTGAAATGAGAGGTTGAGAAAATCACAATTCAAATTCTTCTAATTCTAATTGTTACTGTTGTTGTATTTATATTGCAATACAATAATTTCCAGTCCAAAATTAAGTGAATATACATGTACATGGCATAGTTTCAGTGTAATAATATAACCTCTGCCTCATTGCCTCTAGACACACAGGAAACACACTGCAGCTCACTGACAGTAAAATAATACATCTCTCTGATGCACTTTGCCCATGACAAAAGAAACATACAGAAACAAAAAGAAGTCTGGCACACTTTATCCTCTCAGCACGCTGTGTGGTTAACTAGCGATGGTTAGCTAACTATAACTGATGAGAGGTGTGTTAGAGTGAGACACACACACAGGATGCTCACTTTGCTTCGTCAGTCATCTTTCAAGAAAACACCGTGCACAAACGAGTACCGCTGCAAAACATACTCACCGGACCATCAGTTGTCCTTCCTTGAGTCTTCCCTTTCAACATTAGCAGCACCAGACCATTGGTTGTCCTCCTTCGGGTCTTCCATTTCTAAATTAGCAGCGCTAACGGTGAGCTTCGGGGCACGTCAGGGCACATCAGGGCCGTGACTGACGTCTACCTGGATCATGTGACCGACTGAGGGTAGACCTGAATTATTTTTTTTGTTTGTTTGAGTTATTTATTATTTTGGACCACACAGATTTTCACACACATACACACACACACACACACACACACACACTTAAAAAAAAATTGACAAAAGGGCACTTTGGGCATCAGATGCAAAAGGGGCAGGTGCTTCAGCCCCCCCAGCCCCCCCCCTTGCACGTGCCTGTGTAGGCCTATAGAGGAGATGTCATTTTTATTAGAGATGATAGTGCTACTGTGCCCTACATTTAAATAAGGGAGAAGACACAAATGAGCTTGTACACAAAGTAGTTATCTCATCATTTGGCATCACCTTTGGATTATCATCATGATCAGATTGGACCGCTGGTAAAAGGAAGGTATTCTTTATGGAAAACTGTGGCTGTTGTGTCCTGCTTATTTTAAGACAATCTGTGCCTATTCCTGTTACGTGTTGACTGCACTTTGAGGGTGAAAGAAAAAGAAAATCAGATATTTCCAAGTATTTACCGCTGGTGGATTCGAACCCACGGCGCAATGAAAAGTAAAACCACATTTAGTCTGCTTAACTATGCTCTAACCACTCAGCCACAGTTGCACACTGTGACAAAATGTGTAGTGTAATATGATATCGTTTGATTCACGGTTATTCCGGCGTTATTTAAAAAATGTCTCAATGTATGTCACCGAACAAGAACATCATTGACTACAGATCAAGATGAATTTAATGTGTAACATGCGGTTCACAGGCGTCTTTCTGAAGCTCGTCAGAACCTTCTCTGACATGGGGCTAAAGTAAGCTTGACTGTTAGCCTGCCCCGGACCAGGCTTGTCGCTCTGGCTGAGTTACCATGGTTACCAAGCCAGGCTAGCCCTAAGCCTTGTTGGTGGAACAAAACTCTCACTAAAGTTAGCGAAGCTGACCGAAATAAGCCAGGCTTAGACCTAAGTCAGCTTCGTGGAATACCCCCCTGTTGACTACTGAGTCAGTCAGGCTGCAACGTTTTTTAATGTCAGGTAAGCATTTGTCTTTGTACCCAACTTATTTTCAGTTTTAAACAAGCCTTTACCCATTTTATTTCCTAGGAATGTTAGCTATAACGAAAAATAATCAGGATATGAAAATATCGATCGCAGTTATTCATAACAATAGCTTTAGCTTTGCTTAGATGAGACTCAAGGACAGTGTCAGTTTGTCAGTGAGGCTAATAAAAATTTGAATAACTTTCACAACACTCTTATGGGTTTAAAAAAAAAACGTTTTATTTTGCTAACTTAACTATGTAACTTAGCCTAACTTCTCAACTGCCGATAGTTTCATTAGCACAACGGGACGATCAGCAGCGTAAATAAAGATCATGTGATTGAGCCAGAACATAGAGTATCTCTAACAATAATCATAGGTTGTTGCACTAACAATGTTTTCTTTTCATCCAGGTGTACATTCATGTTAATTTTGAGTGACTGACAGACATAAACGTGCTTTGGATCTTGGAACTCAGGATGGAGGAATGTCGAAGAGCCATAATGACTGCATTTATATGCAGTCAAAAACCCTTTCTTAACCGGGATATTGGCAATAACCCGGTTGTGTACGGCCATGTAAACACCCGCAAAAACCCGAATATGCTCATATTCCGGTTTTTAAAAACCCGAATAAGACCCCTGGGTTACTCCTTTTCTAACCCGAATATCTCGTCATATAAACGCGCATCAGGATATCCCCATTGAAAGGAACATTCATTCGCGTTCTGCGCACGTTTCAACCGAAAGGAATCTTGGTCTTTTGAGTACGGGTAGCGTGGATAAGCATGACACAGCTCCGACCGCATTTAATATTTTTTCTTCACTTTCTCTCCTTCTATTAATTAAAACTGTGAGGCCCAATAGTGTGACGTACTGCTGATGGGTCAACACGAGCACCAAAGCGCAAACAAAGGCGACTGCTATCGGCCCCGGACAGTTCATTTTCCACCACGTTGCCGATGCTGCTGCTGTTGTTTTTGTCTTTGGGTACAGGAAGAAGAAACGGAAATGACGCAATTTGCGTCATGATGTTGTCTGCACGTCCTGGTTTGGATGGGAATATCCCAATTGATTACGCTCCATGTAAACAGGAGTAACTCTGTCTGTTTATCCGTGTTAACGGGTTATTCCAAATGTTTCAGAAACCGGAATATTGACCTTAACCCGAATATTGACTGCATATAAACGTACTCAATGTAGCCAGGTGGAACGCTGTGGCCGGTCAGGTGTGCAACCACAGCATAACAACCTGCGACACAGGGCAGAACAAAATCTCCTCCTCTCTTCTGCGTCCAGTCTCCTGCTATGGCCCACCTGAGTACCACATCTACTGTAATCTAATTTTCATGGTTAATATATCAGGTGATTGTTTATAGTCTTTTTAGAATTGTAAAAACTCAAAACTACCTTGTTTAGACTACAAAATGTAGTTTTTCATTCAGTCTCTGAACATAGACTACTCTGGCTTCAGGCGATTCATCGGTTTCTACCCAGAGAAGGGAACACAGGCTATCCAGGGACAGGATGTCACCAAAATTATGGTCCAGAAGATGTCTGCCACAGTGAGCTCACACATCTCCACACGACTGAAGAACCCTGTGTACAATCCTGTGCTACACTAAACCTGGAGAGACTTGTCATCAGCTCTATGGGCATCTAACATTGTTGTACATTTCTTAGTTATTTTTTATTATTGTCTTTTGACTTTAGAGAAGCAAAACTGGAATAAAGCCTCGGAGAGGAACAACCACCAGCAAAGAGACAGTCATGTCTCTCTGACTGAGAGGATTCCTCTTTAAATTAGGACTGTCCACACATACCCAGACAAAGATAAACATGCCTCTACACCTCACTGAACTCTGTATAAGAGGTCAAACATAAGCCTCACAGGACAGTTTGGGTTCAGCACATACCTACTGCACAGATATCCGATGAGAGGAAACACAAGCTGTGAGGGCCATTTTTTATTGCCATTTTTCCAGCAGACAATATTTGGCTTTTTTTATTTTGTAACTTTGAATATCTTTGTCTTGTTAGCCAAGAACATCTAGCAGCATTCATGTTGACACTGTCTAAATAAATATTTGTTTGATTACATCCTTTGTAAGTTGTTCATTGATTACTTAGCATAGGCTTAACACCATCAATACAGTAACTCTCATTAAATGTAATTCAAAATTTAGATTGTAGATGTTCTACAATCACGTTACTATATTACACTCTTATTAGGGTGACTGCCTGCACACTTTTTTTTTCTTACTATTATTCTTCTACATACGTATTCCTCTTCCTGTAGAGCTTCCTGTAAAATAAAAACTGAAGGAATATCTTTTGATATAAATGTCTCAAACCTCAAACCTCCGACGGCAAAACCGGAAGTACACCAGGCAAATATCTCGGCTTGACTCTTAGCTGAATGTTGGCTTCAGGTCAATTTTACACTGGATAATAATCAATATTAAATACAGTTTCAACAAAATAATTTCCACAACTAAATAAACTGGAATGTTGACTGTCCACAGACACAGAAGACAAGCCATCCGTCGCCTCCGGCATTTGATTAATTTGTACTTACAGTTTGGTTTCCCTGCTGAGGTAAGTCCATTTTTGTTAAGTTTTCTCATTCACAATTCATATTTTCTATGATGCCATAGCTATGCCACATAACCACTTTTTAATTTTATAGCAAAGTTTAATAATTTAAGAATAATTTCATATAGATGTAATAAATACTTTAAATATTATCATTCAAAACAAGTAGTTAAAAACATACACAAATACCAATAAATAGTTTTTAAAAATACACAAATACCAATAAATAATTTTTGAAAATACACAAATACCAATAAATAGTTCAATAAATAATTAAAAACAACTAATTTTTGATGGCATGTTTTCTATATTACAGGTTGGTGTGAGAGGGCCATACAGCAGAGTAAACCCCCATGTTCCCCTGCTGTCTCTTTACTTTGAGGGAGGTGACCTCAGGAAGGACTTCAGGTTGTCCAGACCAACCCTGGACAACGATGGAGTGGACTTTGAGGTTCCTGTGCCAGTCCAGCAATCTGGTGATGGTCTCAGAAACTGCCTTGCTGCTGCAGTGTCTGCCCCATAACACCCCGCCTATGAACTGCAAGAACATGATTATTGTGAATATGGTTAAACGCAACTCTGTTCAACACATTTAAATAGTTTTCTCACATTCTAAATTTCTCACATTCTTTGTAAATACTTTGCTTATTTCTACATTTTTTCTTTTTTTTTTGCTCATGTGTAATCGTAACTGTAAACTCATAATTAGAAACTATACCTACATTGAGATGCTGTATATAATATTAAAAAAATGAACCAAACAGAAGATTTGATAAACATTTACTTAATAAACAACCAAAAGAACATGAACTATAAAAATGAACTATAAATGAACAACACATTATTTCTTTAAAAACGATTCTAAAATCCTCAACAAACGTTCCTCCCTTGCTCTGCTTTCCGTCTCTCTCGCCTCTCTCTCTCTCCTCCCTGGCCCAACTCTCCATCCATTCTCTCCACTCTCTCTCTCTCTTCTCTCTTCTCTCTCTTCTGTTCTCTCTCTCCTCTGCTCTCCTCTCTTGTTCCTCCTCTCGCACCTCCATTTCCCTCAAAAACTCCAGCATGTCAGCCTCTCTCCGTCTCTTCCTTCTGTCACCTTCCAGAGGAGAGACAGCTGCTGCCACAGGTTCTGCCATGGCTGAGGTGATGAGGACTGGTGGGGCTAAACTGGGCCTTTGCCCCATCACCTCATCCATGGCCTGATACCATTTCCACGAGGCAGCAGTTGTCTCTCCTCCTCCTGTGCTGACCCCTGTCCTCGGTGCCTTCAGTTCCAACCACACAGCACAGAAGTTATTTGTTAATGATCATAGAGGATATACTGTGGATAACTGAATGACTATGGCCAAGTGTTTTTAACTAACCTTGTATTTTTGTTTTAAGTTTTCCCATTTTTTTCCCACCCTGCCTCCACCTTTCCCTCAAGGTTGTGGTCCTTGATGAACATTCTACACATGACAGGATTGAAATAGGAAAACAGACTTTGTTACAATAAATTCTTTGCATTTATTAATGAGTAAAGTCAACTATCTCTGAAGAGAAGATTGTGACCTTACACTGTCCAAAAGCCTTATCTCAATGATCTGTGAATTATTTTACAACAGAGTGGGAAAAAAACACATGCACACAATGTATGACACGAGTTTAGTACTTACTGGAAACGTTTTTGGGCTGCGCTACGACGCCCTGTAAACATCTCCTCGTTTTCAGCGCGCCAGTTAATGAGGCGATCTGTGTCCTCATCTGTCCCTGAGAAAAATAACAGTCGTGTCCAACATTATAAGCATTAGTTGCATTGTTAGGTGGTATAAGAAATTACTTCTATTTGATCATCACAACAGTCCGCTCGAGTGGTAAAGCCACCCACATAATATTTAAGAGTTCTTTGCAGATCCTGTCCGGGAAATGTGCTCGGCAACTGACCATAATATAAACAGCTTTTACAAGGATAACAGTTGAGGGAACTTCGTGAGATCAGGACAAGGAAACAGTTGCATAATTAATGTGGCAGTTTCAAGCCGGCACTCCTCATGCAGTTATTAGCCAGATTATGTGAATCGTTTCAATTGTAGCGGCATGCTACTGGAGGTAGCTGCTACTTGTTCTGTATGCAAAGCGAGCTGCTGCAACTAGCTGCTAGCATTCAGTAGCACGTTGTGAGACGTCTGACAAATTTAAAATGTTGGTCAGAAAACGCCTATTTCTCAAATCTGTGGGATGATTAGGATGATTACTTAACCACATAAAATAAAATAAAAACACTGGGTACTTACATTTATATCGCCCCGGTCCAGCCACAGATCCCGTGGAGGCTTACATTTCGTTGGGTAGCTCGCAAAGCATTATGGGGTGGTTGAGTATGACTAGTGTGGTCACCGCGCATACTTAAAAATTTTCCAGATATAGTATACATCCAGGTATTTCTCGCGTACTCAATCTTTTCATACTATCTAATGTGAACGCACTACATACTTATTTTGACGTTACACTTAGTATGAGTAGTACGTTAGTATGACATTTCGGACACGTCTTCGGGCGCCGGCCTCGGAAGCTGTCGGAAGCTCAGCGGGACCAGAGCTCTAGAGATAGTAAGAGTTGCGACACTCCCATGGGGATGGCTAGTGTGACGTCATGGACCACTTCCGTGTCCAAGCCGCGGCGCACCGAATGAAAACACAATGGCAGTAGCGAAAGAACCGGTCACCTTTTTCACTGTGACATCTTATTTTGCGGATTTTCCGAAGTCGGTAAAGCGAGGTCTTAACTCTTACAACTCAAACAGAGTTGTAAGAGTTAGTGTGCTGGCAGGTGGTTTTAAAGGGAAAGTGCAGGCGTCAATGAAAAGGAAAACGTACAGTGTTGAGGTGAGTAGCTAAGTAGTGTAAGCTAACAAACACAGGATGTCAGAAATAAAGCTAGCTTTATCATCTGTGTGAGGTTAAATGTCGTTTACTTGGCTTTGTTAGAGTTGTTATGTTAGATTTGAAAAGTATACTCTAAAGATTCCCAGCAGCACACTCTAGCGCTAACTTCTGCCTGGAGCACATGGCTAATTTGCATATGTAAATAACTACGCATCTCTTTACACTAATCATGAATCCATAACAGTTAAAACAATCTTAGCCAAACATTTTTAGCAAGTCAGTCCAAGTATTGGACTCAATTAAATCCAAGTCACATAGACCCATATCCTAGTCAAGTCGAGTATTTTGAGCAGATTGGTCAAGCAAGTCCAAGTCCCCAAAACTGGGACAAAAGTCTCCCTCGGCAGACTTTATTCTTATAAATTAAAAGTATAAACTTATTATCAGAGACTTTAATCTCGACCACTTTTAGTTTCTTTTGTAATGTGGCCCAAACACTCCTCATAACACAAAAAGATAACATGATTCAAGCGGCTAATACTAGCTAGCGCACGTTAGCTCCCGGCGCTAAATGTATTTTCTAAGATTAGAAATCCGACTTACCTTATCAGTGTCAGCCATCTTCTCTTCTCCTTTTCGTCCAGAGGAAAGTGGTTGAAAGATATCGTTTTATTTACATCATTTCTATTGTTGCAACACAGGACACAACACAGCACCATTATATCGTTGGTTTGGTAGGACACGGAAGTGACGTTTTTGGACACGATGACGTAGTTACTAGCCATCCCCATAGGGTCCCGTTGTACGCTTTCTTCCAGTCTACTTCCGGGTTGTGGAGGCTTGTTTAGTTCCAAGCACCACTTCGACACTGACAGCCACCGTTCATTTGCACTGCAGGTCGTTGAGTATATGTGGAGGTAAGTTGATGAAATGCCTACCTCTTTTGAATTGTCAACTGCCTATATTTTATCAGAGGCTCTTTATGATGCATATGCTGAGCTTTATTTGTATTTGCGCAGCGTAATTATATATATTTTTTATCTTGGTAGACGACCGAATTTCTGCTACTTTTTTTTAGCTCGACTCTGCTGTTAGCTGTGAAGTTATCTCCAGGAATATATTGACGGATTAATTGCTGATGAGTCGCTACCTCTTTTTAATTTTAACGTCTTTATATTATATCAGAAGCCCTTTGTGGTGCATACATTTATCTGTATTTGTGAATATTAGCAGATGACCAACTTTCAGGCATGGCCATGTGCTTGTTAGCTCTTCTTTGAAAGCTACCTAGCTACATCGCTACCTCTTTTTAATTGTCAAGACTACGTCCTTTATATGAGACCCTTTATAATGCATAAACTTATACTTGTAAGTATTTAACAAATATATTTATTAATATCTATCGTATCTATCTATCCTCCAGTATCCCGAGAGCCCTCACTGAAGACACAAAGACCCTCATTGTTTCTCCCATTGTCAATAAAAACATACTATTTCATTCATCAAAGCATAATGAGTTGTTATTCTTGAATATATATTTTGTGTATGTCTTAAAATGGTTATAGTGAGTCAACTCCTGCCTGGACACTATCTGCTGAATGGACTGTTGTTACTCTGCTTTTCAATAACTCCCAGACTACGGGTAAGTGAATCAGAGAAATATAGACATTGTCTGGAAATACAATAATCCAGCTGGGCAAAAATTAACATCTTCAATCATCTTACATTTCTGTGTAAAAGTCGATTTTTCATGCTAACACAAATGTGAAACATTCCCTCCAAAACCCCAAAAGTGTCTTTAATATGTCACCATATGGCTCAAAATGTAAAACTGACATTTACATACATACTCCAATGAATTAATAATCAAACAAGTACTTGGAGGTGTGATTTTATTCCTTTTTTTTTACCGTGAAATCGCCGCTCTCAGTCCCATAAGAAGGAAATGACAGCGCTGCCTGTTTGGAACTATTCAGGCTTACATGAACCACGTGACCACCCCGCTGCGAGAGCATGAGTGTCGCAACTCTTACTATCTCTAGGGCTCTGAGCGGGACTCTTCTTCGTCTTCTTCTTCGTCTTTTCCGCCAGGCAAAGTATGGCTCACTGCTGCCTCCCCTGGCTGACTAAAATGAAAAGGCCAGCTACATGATACGCTCATGTTACACGGAGTGCTACGCAGGGAGATCAACTTTCGATTGTGTACAATCAGAAATTGCGTGTGTGTGAGCGCGTAACGGTATTTGTCAAACAGTGACAGACAGGCGTGCACCCGCTGCTTCATAGGTACGCAGCTTCTTGTGACGCGTGAAATACAATCTGCACGTTACAACGCATGCACGCACGCACGCACGCACGCACGCACGCACGCACGCACGCACGCACGCACGCACGCACGCACGCGTAACATAATAATCATGCATGTACACACACGTTGCTGTGAGTTGCTTTGTTTTGAATCGATTCTGACACCATAGACAAACACACCCGTATTCACGCACGCACGCACACACGCACACACGCGTCACATTTCTCACTGTATATAGTTCTCTGTATTGTTTTAGTAGAATAGTAAACAAATATTTTCACTTAAGACCAATCCACCGTCTTGTGCGTATCCTGTGTGTGAGAATTGAGGTCAATTTCACCAAGAATTCTAGACTTTCAGATATGAGACTGATCAACTGTATTTCGACAAGAATCTCCTTGAGATTAAATTAAATTAAATTATTAATTTCCCTGAATACGCAGGATGGTGCCCCTCCTATTTAACGAGTGCAAATAAAATCGCTTTAGTAGTTATCCCTACAAACATATATTAAAAAAATATCTTACCTCCAGTATGGTTGAAGAGTTTCATCCAGTTGTCGATGGCGATTCTGAAGGAGTGCTGGGCGTTATGGCATTCATTAAGGTACCACTCCAGTTGTTGTGGGTTGTCGTTTAAGATCTGTTTTAGCCAGTCCACTTTGGGTTCAGCCGTCTTGGTGTTGCTGTCATAGTAACCCACATGAACTCCATCAACCGATGCAGAAACCACAAACTCTGGGAAATTTGGGACTCCAGAAGTTCCAGTGGAGAATAATATCAAGGAGTGTTCCACTGGAGGAAAAGAAGACTTTCAGCTTTTGAATTTTACTGTATTTTTATTTTTGTATTTTAAAACCTATTAAATCACAATGTACCAGAAAAAAAATGTGACTATTCTAAAGACCCATTCCAATACTATTCTTCTTACCTAATACTAGTGGTGGGACACGATTAAAAAAACTTATCAAATTCATTGCAGGCTTTGTAAGTAATTAATTATGATTAATCGCATTTCAGAAATGCGTGATTAAATGCGTTTTAATGCATTATTTTTCTGAAATTAATTAATCAAAATTTACACGTAAATGTTCCAGCCCTACTTTGTACTATGCTCATACTAAACTTAAGCCAAATTTAATTGCTATGTTATCATTTATTTGCAGTCTAATCTGCATTACAATTATCTGTCTTGTGTTTTACTATATTTGTGTATTTCACTTTATATTTTCCATTTCATGTGAATCACTATATTGCTTGACTAGACTTGTCATGAACACAGCCTGAGGCTGTGGTCAGGGGAGGTGCTCTCTCCTCCTTCGGCTCTGTTTTCTCCCTCTTTCGCTCTCTTTCTCTTACTCTCAGGTGCGCGTGGTGCAGAAGGCTGCAGCAAGTGTTTGGAGTTAGTGATTGGGGGATTTTGTGCTGGTAGAAGTCGTTCAATCAAGCTGCTCCGCTCTGCTTTATAATCAGACGCCACTTTGTCTTGGATGTGGGACTGTGAACAATGAACGGTTAGTGCTCTGCTCAGTTCTAGTCATCACCTCTGTTTTAATGCCTTCAGTAATCCTGTTTTCTTTGTTTAGTTATGACTTCTGCCCGTTTCTGTTCCCGGATTCTTCACTTGGGGATCTGCCACCCTTCCCTCCTGAAAACCACTGGGAGAGATCATTGGCTGGTGGCCAAAGCCTCGCCGCCAGCCTGAGACGCCATCACCACCAAGGTGACAACAGCCTGTAGAGAGCCAGGTTTCCCCTGAAGCCTAAGGCTACGTTCAGACTGCAAGGCTTAATGCTTAATTCCGATTTTTTTTTTTTGTGAAATCCGATTTTTTATTTTTTTGCGAGTTCGTTCACATTTCCAATTAAATGCGACTTGTATGCGACCTCCTGTGTGAACCTCACACGACCCAAAAGTGTCCCGCATGCGCAGAAGAGGACACAACAACGACACACGCAGAGAGCGTGTTCAGTGTTTACGGAAGTAAACATGGACGCTAACAGTAGAATATGTCTGGCCATTTTAAAGTTGTTGTCCAGCCGGACCCAGCATATTTATAACTTAATCATTTTAAGGAGAGGGTCAAGAAGGAAGAGAGCCAGGATTTTGGCCCTGGCGTTTTGTGGGGCAGTGGCAGCAACGTCTGTCCAGGGAACTGTGTGGATGCGGAGTCGTGGTGGGATAGTGATGTGAGAGGCTTCACAGATGTGGACTTCATTCAGAATTTTCGAATGACAAGGGCGACCTTTACGTACATATGTGAGCGCCTCTTTTTAACACTCTCACGGCAAGACACACGTCTTTGGCAGCCCATATCGGTGAGCAAATGTGTTGGCGTTGGGCTGTATTGGCTGGCAACAGGTGCTTGTTACTGACTATAGTTTTGCTTGAACGCAGAATAGTGACGTTTGTCGTGTACCAATGACGTGTAGGACGGATAAATGTGACCTGGCCGTTCAGACTGAAGTCGCATGGCAAAAGATCAGATACCTATCAGAATTAGGACCACATATCCAAGTTTGCACCGCCTGTCCTCGGTACCCTCTGTGCTTGGACCCTAGGCCTGGGTCGCATTTGAAAAAATCAGATCTGTGTCGTTCAGACTGTCATGAAAAGATCCGATACAGGTCGCATAGGGGCAAAAAAATCGGATTCGGGTCACTTTAGGCTGCAGTGTGAACGTAGCCTTAGAGACAAGAGACGTAACTCCCATTTGAGGGTGAATTTGTTTACTACGAAGTCTTATATCACTGTCCACAAAAACTCAGATGCTTTAAGCAATCACAGACAAACAGAGAGGAAAGTTTCAGGCTGGCTGCTGTTGCTTCAGGAAAATGAGCCTATTCACACAGTACAGACGATAGAAACAGCCAAATGTGATTTTAAACCGTTGCTCCATGAACCTTATTCACAGACCTGCACTGTCTGATTTTTGTTTGCTAAGCAGAAATCTTGCATCGTTGACATTTTCAGAGTGATAATGAAGTCGTGCATGCTTTTGAGTATCTGGAGGCCCAAGATGTGACCTTCCTCTGCAAAGGGATAGTTCTGCTTTAATATCAGTGAGCCAAGTGTATTTAAGGTAAAGGAGACTATGTTGTGAAATAATATCAGAACAACCTTTCTTCTGTGTGTTTCTGGTGAGGCAGAGAACTTTTTGAAGTATCGTGATTGTAGACTTTGACCTTTTTGCTCTGCCTATCACCAAACTGTAACCTGCACATGACACACCTGATTTCCACGGCTCACACAGGATAATATTCTCCCTCTTCACTATTGCACACCTAATGCATATAACATATACTACACACACATACTACACCAGCTAGAAAAACTACAAACTGTTTTGTACTATACTCATTCTATACTGAGGCCAAATTTAATTGCTATGCTATGTTATCATTTATTTGTAATCCATTCTGCATTACTATTATCTATTTTATATCTCACTATATTATCATTATTATTGGAATATTTCACTTTACTTTTTCCATTTCACGTGATTAATTATATTGTGTGACTGGACCAAATGATCTTAAGAGTTTCTGTTTTAAAATTACAAGATGTTTTAGCAATATAACAGTAAATCTGAGTATTTTACTTCTCTATTTGTGTGTGCTTATTTCTGTACTTATGCTGCTGCAACACGGGAATTTTCTTTCTGGTGATCAGTTAAGGCTTATTTTATATGATAATACTGAAAGCTTCTTTATTGGGAGACATTACTGTCTTCTTTAGTAAAAGGCTGACAGCAGAAGTCTAACAGATCCTTATCTCCACCACATTTTATCTTGTCCATTACTCTCAGCCATGACAGCTGCAGCATGTCGTCTTTAACGCACCGATTTAACCACAATATTTAAAAAAAACATCGATAATAATCATAAGTCAGGACTGCACAGATACATATTAGGCTGAATCTGTGCTATTAAGACGTTTGTAAGACTTTAAAAAGAGAAGTGAAACTAAAAGAATCAGGTGCTGTGCAGATAATAATAACAGAACAAACAACAGCACCAGGAAGAAGTAACAGTTAACAGTTACTCTGAGATCTTACCTGAACATGTGACGTGACAGAAGGAAAGTAAAGCCAATAATTTTTTCATCTTCTTTTTGGAAGTCCTGGAGCTGAAGAGCTTCAGTCGGATAATCAGAAATAGTTAGAGAAAGTGGAGTGTATCCTTCCCTGAAGGTACAGTATTTACGCAGAGCCTCCTTTTAGGAATGTAACCAGACCGCTCTGGTTTAATCACACAGGCAGGGCCGTGAAGAGACCTTTGGAGGGGCAGGTGCTCAAAGTTAAAATGGGGGCCATGGAGCACCAATTTCAAACACCATACAAAAACATACCTTACAATAGAAATGGCTGACTTGTAGCAACCTTTCTTCATGAAGCTTACATGGAAGCAGTGGTGCAATAGTTTAGTCTCTGGACTATTCATCAGAATGTTGGTGGTTCAAACCCCAGTATGGCCAGAATCTGGTCCTTTAGCAATGCTGACAAATTGTCATTATTAGTATTTTGAAGTTGAATTTAGATCACCATCAGACACTGGACTGTTTAACTGTGGCTACTGTATAGCCACGAACTTGCTCCATTCAGCAGGAGCGAGACAAAACTGACTGCAGCAGCAGAGTTTACTATCTGGCGGAGAGTGGAGGGAGAGACCGGTCTTTATTGCTGGTGGTGTGATCAGTGGAATGACGAACAGCTGCTCGGGTGCTGGGGAGAGAGCTGATTGCCAAGCGGAGGCAGCCATGAAGCTGGGCTCCGCTTGTCAGCTGCCAGAGAGAGAGAGAGGAGGAGAGAGAGAGGGAAAGAGAGCTAGGGAAGGGAAAGAGGGAGAGAGATAGGGAAAAGGGAGTGGGATGTCAGGATGGGGCAGAGGAGGTGGAGGGGGAGGCCCTGACAGAAACTTTGTAGGAATGATCTTTGGCATGTCAAACTAACAGCTGGTGAGGGTTTCTTTGAGCCAAAATTTTAATATTTTCATAATTTTGCACCAAATGGAAAATATCAATGAATTTCTTGCAAGTTGGAAATTAAACCAAGATGCCACTTCTAGATGTCCATATGTGTTCAAAGGTTTCTGGCAAAAAGAGAGAATGCAGCAAATACTGGTGCACAAGCCTCAGTTTTGTGCTTAAGATCTCTTTGATTCAGGCACTGTTCAAAAATTGCAAACAAGTGGATTTTTAAAAGAATAGGAATAATATATCTCTCAAACATGGGATCTATTTGATGTTGTGGTGAGAATATGATCTGGATGACACTACCAATGCCTAGAAAGCTTTTATATGTTAGTAGAAATGGGACCTATGGCCAATCAAAGTTGACACAAGTAAAAAAAATAAATAAATAAAAATATTTATTGAAGCAGGTTTTACAAACTCTGAGTTTAATCCTCAACTCTGAGTTGATCTACTCTGAGACAGGAAACTCTGAGTTTTTGGTTTCACAATGTCTGATTTGAGTTGGTTTAATCAACTCGGAGTAGTTTCACTCGGAGTTAAGCGCGTGCACCGCAACTCTGAAAAGACAGCATCAATCGAACCCCGATTCGACGAGTCACCATGGAAACGGGGAAGTGAAAGGCTGCGTTTTTGAAATGGAAGTTTTTAACGCGCTCATATGGCGAGTTTGAACACGTTTTTAGAAAGAAGTACAACACCGCTGCAGCTGCAAAAGAGAGGGAGACGGCGTGGAGAACACTGCCGCCCAGATCAATGCATAAGTTTAGATGTAGTCCTTTGTAATAGTAATAATATTACAGGGAATAACTGTCTGAATGGTAGAATATTAAGTTATTTCATTTAGGTGAAATCCCGCGATGAAATATAAAAACATTGTTCAAACAGGTCAGACCTCGGCATTATCTCATGGAGGTACTTCATGTTGATCATGTTTTACATTGTAAAGTACCCTAAATATTAAGTGGCTGTTTGACTGTGCAGTTGTTTTATTCACACATAGCCTAAATGTCTGCATCCATATCATGTAAATGGTTGTATTTATATCGCGCTTTTATCCAAAGTGCTTTACAAGATACATCACATTCACCCATTCATACACTCACATTCACACACTGACGGCGGAAGCTGCCATGCAAGGCGCTAACCACGACCCATCAGGAGCAATTAGGGGTTCGGTGTCTTGCTCAGGGACACCTCGACATGAGCTTGACGGGCCGAGGATCGAACCGGCAACCTTCTAGTTACAAGACGGCCACTCTACTGAGCCATGCCGCCCCATCATGTCCTGTTAAATAATTAAGCCTATTTAAACTAACACAGACTTCTGCTCAGCCAACAGAAAGAAAGGAGATGCCCATAGAACAGGTGGTGGCCCTGCACCACCATTCCTAATGGAGGCAGAGGAGCTGGCCCTAAGCCAGAATTTGGGAAGGCCAGTGGCTCAGGGAATCCCTGGAGGGAGCTCATCCTCTGAGACCACCCCCCGAGACACAAGTGCTTTCATAAAATGTAATATGCCTTTGTGTGCGTGCGTGCGTGCGTGCGTGCGTGCGTGCGTGCGTGCGTGTGCGTGTGTCTGTGTATTTTTTAAAGCATATTCATACAAAGATTTATTTCTCTTTTGTAACTTGTATTTCATTTGGCCCAACAGATTCTGATGGTACTATCTGTCTGGTGGAGCCCCTTCACACTAACAACAGACCTTGTAACTGTAAGCAACACTCCAAAGATTTATCCAAATGGTAGTTTAAATGTACTGAAACATGTCACTGATCTAGGATGAAGAGGATGAAACTGTGTCTGCTGCCTTTACAGAGGGGGCTCCAGACAGGCATATGGAGGTATGTTACTGATAGTTCTCTTCTCATTTACATTTCTTAACATTCTGGTGGAATATAGACTGTGACATTTAGCCTGCACAGAAGTAAATGCACCCTGCGGCAGACTGGTGACCTGTCCAGGGTGTCCCCTGCCTTCGCCCGAGTCAGCTGGGATAGGCTCCAGCCCCTCCGCGACACTAGTAAGGATAAAGCGGTGTATAGAGAATGGATGGATGGATGGATGGATGGATGAAGTAAATGGACTTTCTCATCCTTTTTAGCAGAGCATGGCTGGACAGCAGCAGGATGGTCCCTCAATTTCCATTGCACAGACTGACACAGTGAGATGGATGTTCAACACCAGAGGTTTATTCCATGGAATAAGTGGAATCAGCATTATAAGTACGCATGCGTGGTGCTGGGTCAATAAGTTCCGGGTCAGAGTTCAAAGCTCCCCACTGTGTCAGCAAGGCCTGATTAAGCGTTGCTGTCATAGTGGAACAACTGACTATACATTGCTTAGGGTCAGTTTAGGTAACATGTCAGGTTTGCACTGTTCAGTGCGTGGCTGTACCAACGGTACACGTGGGCTAAACAAGTGGATGGAGGAATATTGCCTTATTCATGAGTGCAATAAGGGAACCTCACGCTGTACATGCAACCCGCCATCCAGACTTATCCCATTTCCAACTGAAAGAAAAGATCAGAACGTCATGCTGAATGGATTAAATTGGTAAGTTTGACGTAAGAGCATATATTTTTCTAACTAGTAATGCTGTTTGTTACCAGTATGTAAACTGATTCTATGCTTGTAATAGTAATAAGTCTGTGTGTTCAGGACCCATATAGAGCTAAAATGTAGTAGCCTGTATGTCAAATACCATCACTTTGATTTTACTATTTGAAACTCACTGAATTTAAAGTTATTTTTTGTTTGTTTGTTTGTTTTATTTAACTTATACATTTTTTAAAACTGGCATCTGGTTTAAAACAAACATTTTATCATCTGTAACAGATGTAACTTGTCATGCATACACACAGCCTAATTTTTATTGGGTTTATACCTTTTCACTATTTTTTATCATTTTAAGTTTTATATCCAAAAATTGTATTTATTCCAGAGTGAACAGGAAGAACGTAAAAACTGGACACCAGTCAAGAACAACCGAGTCTGCTCTGTGCATTTTGTTGATGGTGCACCTTCCACCTCCTTTCCAAACCCTACATTGAATCTAGGTAAAGTGGCAGAGCCTTTTGCAATGTAGTGTTAACTGGGAATTTGTAAGGGTAGCCTTGATGTAATGTATTGTACTTTTTATTGGGGGTGGGGGTTTGAATATCTGCCTGTTTAGTCATTAAAACAGGGTTTGCATTTCAATCTTACTGACATGCCTAAGGTTGCATTTTTCTTCATAAATTGTTTACATCTGCATATTATTGCATATTTATAACTTGGACACATTTACTATTAAAGGCCTAATTCTTTCAATGACTTAACACGACTCATAAGTGGAACTATGCTTTCATAAAAGAGAAGTAATAATCACCCAGATTACATAATTTGGAGGGAGAGAGCAGCTGGCTTGGCTGTAGTCGACTGCTCACCTGGAACCCGACAAGCCTTTGACACTCGCCGGGGCACAGGGGGAAGTGGACGGGGGTCCGGACCAGATTTAGATCTGCATGTATCCAATTTGGTTGTTTGGGCCAGTAAAAACTTCCATTCTGGTGTTGTTCCTCACAGGGAAAATAGAGTTCAGTAATGTTCCCTCAGTCAGCATTATTTTTAAGATCACAGTTCTGTAATCCTCAAACACTGCAGAAAAAGCAGTACTTTCGTCCATAATTCCAATAGAACAGTTATTCCTTTGCAGATCATGTTGAATCCCCCATCCGAGTTGCGTGATAAAATCCCTTTGCTCAGGGCATTTCTACTCTGGTTTGCATCGAGCGACTACCACCCAACGACTCCCAACTTGCGTCTCGATCAGGTGTAATTTAAAGTGAACTGAACCTTTTGCATATGCAATGACTGCACCCTTAATTAACATAGCAATGATCTCATACTAAATTAATTTGAGCAATAACTTCATCTCTACCCTCTCCCAACTCGCACACTTGTACCATGCACCGACCGCATGGACACCTCCACTTTTAAGGAACTGAAACTATCTGCCCCTCGATCTGTCCTGTCTGCAGCTCAGAGCAGGCTCCTGATCAGGAAATGGAGAAACAGATGTCAGCCTCCAAATGTTGCTGGCATTCCATTGTGCAATCTTTTGGACAATGTGAACAGACTTATAAATATCCCTAATCTAGTTTGAGTTTAATCTTTACTGTGAACACTTGACCCTAGTTCACCTTAGCTCTTGACTTTTTATCTCATTACCAGGTTAAAACCCTTTAGTTTAACAGTTATCAGAACTCTTTCTAAAACATCTTAGTTTCATTGTAATCAACTCTCTTAAAATCATTCCCATTTCATAAAGCATAAGTTCCTCATTTCAGTCAAATCTATCAAACACATCAGTTTCCTATGGTAACCAAAAACATCATTTGTCACAGTGAGTTGCTGTTCCGACTTTGTTACTGCTTAAAACAAAGATTCTCAAGACAATCTTTCAAAAATAATCAAACCATCACTTTTTACAGTGAGACACTCTTCTGATTTTTACACTGTTTCAAAATCAAGGAACGTAACAAATAGACATTTGGTGAGTTCAAACACATCCATTAGGTTATGGCATAATCTGATCATAGATCACAGGTTATAATATCACAATGTTTCCTTATTTAGCTGTTGTTCTGTCAGAGTCTCCCTCTTGTGGCTGATTCTGGGATCTCATTTCTCCATGCTTCACAACACATATCAGGTGCTTTAAAAAATGTCCACGTGTTATGTACAATTTTGGTTCATTTTAACTTTCTAGTGATGTTTTCTACACATTGCACTTTCCCCGTTGCTGTTGTAACACTGCAGATTTCCCCACTGTGCAATTAATGAAATCTTCTGTTTTCCTAATATTTAGTGTGTCTATTTTAGTTTATTTTTGCATTTTATTCAAAACACAAATTAGCTGTGATCAATATTTAAAAATCAGCTCTCTGCATCCATGAATTAAAAATTTTTGGTAGAAAAACCATAGCTTGAAAATTGGTACACTGGTCTGATTTTGACCCAAAAGCTGAATGTGGGAAATTAGATGAAAGTTATCAAATCAAAGTCTTTATTAGGTGAGCCAAAGGTAATGAACAGGTGATCTGTCTGCATAGAAACAAATCCAACTAAGGAAGCAGAAAAAAGAAAAAAGAAAAGAATAAACAGCATCCAAACACTTAATATGCAGGTAAATATTTTGAAAAACAATAGATAAAAGTCATACAAAAGGAGTTACCCAAACCAGAAAACGCAAGGAAACTACTGTTTTTTTTAAAACATAGATGAGCCTCTACCTCACCCATCCATCATCGTTTCACCACTTAATCCTCATCAAGGTCATGGGGGGCTGGAGTCTATCCCAGCTACTTAGGGTGAAGGCAGGGGACACCTGGTCAGGTCACCAGTCTATCACAGGGCTACAGAGACAAACAATCACATCTGAATTCACACCTATGGGTAATTTAGAATTATGAATTAACCTCAGCATGTTCTTGGACTGTGGGAGGAAACTGGAGAACCCAGAGAAAATCCACGCATACAAACTCTAAGCAGAAAGATCCCAGGCTCAGGCTGGGACACGAAGCAGGGATATTCTAGCTGTGAGGGGACAGTGCTAACCGTCAAGACACTGTGCAGCTTTATGCCATACGGGGAATCTATATTTAAAGGATCTGTGGAAGAACCTGTGGACTGGAGTTAATGATTCAATATCCGGTGTTTGATATTTGAGGCAGAGCACAGCAGATAACTGAGCAGGAGACATAAAGGAGAAAGAAAAAAGAGAGAAAAATACCACAAATACAACAGCAGCCGCTATGACACCAATATGTATTTGGACAGTGATGGCAAGCAAGTAGACATCGTTTATAATCTGTAAACCGTATGTAAGGCAGTAATTAAAACACACCACTAGGTGGAGGTGTAGCACTGTATGTTGTTGTTGTGCTGATCCAAGCAATACAAGCTGTCCTTTCCAAGACACCGTTGTTTACAAGTGTTCTGCAGAGGGCGCCATATTTCACTACATGTTATTTTTTTCCCCACTGTTGTTGAAGGTTGTCTGTGCATGAACAACAGGCAACAATTCAAACCATCACAACTACGAGCCCTGCTGTCTGATCCTCTTCTCTCTGCATGACAACCTGCACCTAAATACACCAAGAAACACAACACAGAGCTACACAGGGTTTGTGGAGAGACGTCCCACATACAGCAGACACATAGGACCTTTGGCTAACACATCTTTCATGGATATTTATCCTTGAGCAGAAGAAGCAGTCTATTACAGAAATGCAGAATGTGTTCAAACTGTGACAGTAATCATATAAAGTTGCTCTTCTATCTGTGGCTATAGTGTTCCTCTGTGTAGAATTATGACCATAAAGTGACAGCTATATGTTGTTTCTGTTCCATAGTTACATTGTGAGTAAAACTATGAGTTATTAACATTTAGAGTGAGTTGTTGAGATCAGATGTTTGAACAAGAAAAGTTGTTTGTAGATTAACTGTTTCAATTTACTAATAATCAACACCTTATCAATAATATAGATTTGCGGCTCTGTTCTTATTTCTGTTCTCATGTTTCAGTCTCTGTTGACTGTGATTCTGTAGAGGCTCCATCATCTGATGCAGGTTCCTTGTTCTTCTTGCTGGTTCTTGTTCAAGACATCTGTTTATTGAAGATCGTTCTTTACTCTTTGTTCTGCTGGAGAACTTAGAACCAATCAGATACGTCTTATAGTTCTCCATGATGGATAAGACACTAAACATTTAAAGTGTCCACATGTTTTGTTTCCAATTTGGGTTAGTTGTAGAGGCTTAATAATTGCAAACAGAATCAAATACGCTGTAAGATAAAGGTTTTGAGGGAATCCCAATTTCACTGGAGTTTACTCTTCTCCTCCAGCCTTGTCTGAGAGTCTGTCAGGACAGATTAAGAAATGAACAAGTTAAATTACTGGTCAGATGCATAGAATTCATTATACATGACTAATTATCAGATACTAACAATTAAAAGGTGTAATAGGCTGGTGTTTACAGAAGAGCAAATATTATCTCAGTATTCTGTTGAGTGTTTTTAGGTTCGTTAATATCTGCAATGCATAGATGGAACAAGGACGTACTCACTGTGATCGGTTAGGATCTGAATTACTGTCTGTAGAATCTGAGGCTAAAAAAAAAAGAGTTTAAAACCCAACAGATCAGACTGATTACAGATCGACAGTAAATATCAGAAAATCTTACTGTTAGCAGCTCTGAACCCTAAAACAAAGATGAGAGATGACTGAAGTTAAAATGATGGATCAATAATTTGCCATAAAGAAGTTTCACAGATTTCTGCTTTGAATGTGAAGGTCGGACAGCTGCTCTTGTGTTACTGTGTACCGTTAGTCTTCTTTGTCCACATGAAGAGTCCAGTGATGCAGAGCAGCAGCAGCAGCAACAGTAGACCTACAACTACTCCAATGACAGCACCAGCAGGAAACCCTGATGGAGGAACTGGAACCAAAACACAAACCTCAGAGTGCATCTGGACTTCAGAACAGGGATAAATATGTTTCATTTCCAGACTCCACTGTTCTGACTGACTTACCCCAGTTAGTCCTGATCACTGATTTGTCCAGTTTGGTGATGATGTCGTCTTTGACATCAGACAGCTGAAACACACAGTCGTACTTCATCCAGTCTTCAGGAGTGATTGATGAGATGTTCAGGTCAACACTCATCTGGAAGGTTCCATCATGGTTGGGGAGGATCTCTCCTTTGTCCACGTCCTCATGAAGCTCCTCTCCATCTTTCCTCCAGAACAAGTCGGCTCTGTTGGGGTAGAAACCTGTAGTGTGGCAGGTGACCGGAGAGGAGGGAGTCTTCTGGAGGAGAGACACTGAGGGAAGATCTGGAGAGAGAAACTGATGAGTCTTAAATGAACGTGACAGATCTAAAGACTCTACTCGGAAGTGAGATTAGTGGATTAGCTGGTATGCTGAGCCTAAAGTCAGAGTTTTCAGTGTCAAAAGTTGGTTCTGTTTAAACCTGATAGATCTCCATGGTAACAGATGCTGTGGAGCTAACCAGGTCCAGAACAGGTTCTGTTCAGAGTTCAGATTTCAATCAGCTGTAAGAAGCATCTCCCTTTAACCAAAGCATTAATAATAAGCGATTATTTATGAGTGATACAGATTCTCAGCTGAAGGAAATATTTCATCTGTAAACCTGTTGATCTGTACTTTACTAAAACCACTGAATGAAGGCATTACAGTATCACACTGTATGCATCATGTTGCCATGGGAACCCAACATGTATTTAGTTGGTGATGCAGAAATTATATAAATATGTTTTTATGTTTAGTTCTGCTACTATGGCAGCTGATGAAACACAGATTAGAAATGTAATGAATTTATTAGTATTTACTACAGAGAATGTTTAATTAGAAACATTAATTTCATTTTGATTTGGCCTCAAATTACAGTGATATCCTGCATTATGTAACAGTGTCAGACCTGAATATACTTCAATACAGGTCATATTTACATATATGGAGTCTGAAGTTCTGCGATAATGTTCAGTAAATCAGCTGCATTGATTGGTGAAATTAATATACAAACACATTTAAAAGTTGTTTGTTTGTTTTTTTTTACCAGTTTTTTACCACTGCTTTGCTTCATTTGGAGTAGCAGTGCTTTATAAGGTCACATATTTTTATATTCCTCATTTTTCTCCATTACAATAACCTGCTGACTGAAGCAGCTACATATGATTGCATCATTTTGTACAGAAGAAGAGTCAAATAACATGTTTAACATCTCCTTTTATGTGAATGCATGAAGTGGACAGCAGAAAGTCTGAGTTAACAAAGAAAGTTGATAACTACCTTCGTGTTACCTGTTAACTCTGACTGAGGTTTTGTTGAGCCAACTAACACAAAGAAAGCCCAGCTATGTCAAACTAGCTTCATAGTATACCTCTCTGGATGTGTTGTGTTTCTGTTACAGCCCCTGGTGAGCGTAAATTCATGAATGGTGGTGCTGATGGTTTGTGCTGACTTTCTGGGCTGAGGAGCTCCACAGCCCACCTGTCTCCAATCATCGATGATTGACCTGGAGCTTCAGACCTGCTCTGAAGCTCGTTCCTCTTCCTGCCTAATGCCGTGCCTGACTGGACCACCACCCAGCTCCCTCCACCTTCATCCAATCCAGCTGCAATAATCACTACACCTAGGGTTTTAATCTCACCTCAGTGCTGCCTGTGGCTTGTGCTCTTTGTAAAGTATGTAGCTTCTCGTAGGTTGGTTACCTAGGTTCGGAGTTATCTGTGTCTTTTGTTTTCTGTAGGTATTGAGAAATGACTACTTGTAGCTAATATGTGCTTTAAAGCAGTGGTTCTCAACCCTGTTCCTCAGGACCCACTGTCCTGCATGTTTTAGATGCTTCCCTGCTCCAACACACCTGATTCAAATGATCAGTAGTGATGTTACGCTCGAGCCAGTTTGCTCGACACAGTGCCGAGCTTTTGAAGCCAAAGTGTTCCGAGACGGTGTTTCGATCCCTGCTTCAGCACGCCCACAATCGACTATCGAGAATGAGGCCTCATTACGTCACATCGCGTGTCGTGGTGCTTCGAGCGAACTTTGAAGGGGTTGGACATTTCAATCTGTCCAGGTCTTAAAAGGCATAGGGGTTTGATTCACTCCTCAAATTGTGGGTTTTTGGGAGGAGGAGATCACGCTAGTGCATTTGCTATTTGTCATTTTGAGAGAAGTTAGGGAGAGTATACATTTAGTTAGAATTTAGTTTAGATATATCTAGTTGCATTTCATACATTAAATAACACACAGATACATACGCATAGATTCACACATACACAACACACATTCATTCATAGAAACACACTACACATATATGCACACAAACATACATATATAACGTTTTAAAACATTTATTACAAGTTCAAAGCAGTGTGAGACAAGCAGTCCTGAGGCTTTTTCATTTTTTCCACTTAGGTGCAGTTCAGACACAGGACCAGCAGATGTCACTCTTCTGGTTGTGTCAAATGCTTCGAAGCAATGTGTCATTCTTGAAGCAGATGTGTCAAAGTGGTTCATTGCTTCATGAAGCTTTGATTTCACCATCACTAATGATCAGCTTGTCATGATGACGAGCTGATCATTGAATCAGGTGTGTTGGAGCAGGAGGATCAGGCTTTGGTGGTCAGATCCCGTCTCGGCGCACAGCTGGGAGAAGAGCGAGATTTCAGGGGTCTTGATTTGATGTAATTCACCATCTGCACAGCCTGATCCAGCACCTCAGTCAGCTCCGAGGGCATGGTTTTGGCAACTAATGCCTCTTGATGCAAAATGCAGTGATTTGTCACAAAATGTGGGTTTTCTGCTTTTACCTTGGCAATGAATCCTTTCACTCTCCCCGTCATGCATGCTGCACCATCTGTGCAAAGACTGACGCAGATTGTTCTGAATATTTTTCTCCCGTAGTATGGCTTTCTATTTCTTTACAGAAGAAAAAGTTTCTTGATAGAGTCATCATCAACATATCTGATGTTTGCCAGGAGTTGGGCAGCCCCACTAATGTCAGTAGACTCGTCTATTTGGAGAGAAAATCTGCGCTCGCCTGTAGTTTCTCTGTTAAATGTTGCTCAATGTCTTCTGACATGTCGTCTATTCGTCTTTTGATTGTATTATCGGAGGACGGCACTTTGGAAGCTCATTTGCGGCATCTGGACCCAGCATGACACCTGCAATTTTTTTGGCAAGCGAGGAGAATGAGGGTCTCCGCTATTGTGTGAGGTTTCTTTTGTTTTGCGATAAGCCAGCCAGGACGTAACTAGCCTCCATTGCCTTTTCAGACACTTTCACACAATCCAACAAACGATGTTGCTGCCTCTGGTTTAGATCCCGTGCTCTTTTAAAGTAGGCTAAGTTTCTCCAGTATGGGAGGGATGTTTGGTTTCCAAATGCCTCTTCAGCTGCTCGGAACCATGTTAGCATTAGCTAACTT